>NC_055968.1:17887050-18187050 GCF_018492685.1 Alosa sapidissima | reverse complement strand
AGAGCAACAGAGAGAGAGAGAGAGAGACAAAGAGAGTAACAGAGATATGTAAATGGAAAATGTACTATCCCTATATAATACGCTCACATCATAAACGTGTCATGTAAGTCATGTAATAACACTACAACAGCAAGTTCATAATGAAGGCACTGTCGACAAAAGGTACGAACGGCCACGCAGCTCACTTTAATCACGGGTGATTAGAAAAGCCCCCATGATGATTACTTCAACATTATCATGAGATTGCTGGGGGACGGCTGCCCCTGTCACGAACGGAGCGTTTTACGCTGATTGGCAAACCAGATGTGTCCGTGGAGCCGCAGCGCTGCTAATTGCAGAGAGAGCAGCTGGGCCGTGCGTTTCATAACGGCCGCTTTATTTGATGTCGGCCCGCCGACGCGGACTTCAAAAGCCACTTGCTGCCATTACTAATATCAGTTCTTCTGCACATTCATTTCATCACTGATCATAATACTCGATTATTTGATGGAACTGATGGGGCTGATTGAATGCCCATTTCCTGATGGGGGGTGGGCGGCTTGTAGCCGGCCCATGGGTTAGTTTAGCTGACGACTCATCCCTTCGGCTCTGTTGCTAGTCTGATTGCAGGGGAGGATGGCTGGGCCCAGGGTTTCTAATGGCAGAACCAGCTGCTCTGTTTCGGCACAAACCTCACCTGTTGCTCATAAATGTATTTTTAAGATCATCTTCGTATCCATTACACATTTCGCTGGCAAGCCACTAAAGGAGGCAGAGGCTGTTCCAGGGGACAGTGCTCTAATGACCAGAGGGAAACGTGCTTGTGTGTGTGTCTGTGTAGGAGAGAGAGAGCGAGACAGAGAGAGAGTGGGGGATGGAAAGACAGAGGGAGAGAGAGAACACAACTGCGACCACTCGCGTCTGTCTGACAAGGGCCAGGTCACTGTTCATCTCATTGTTGAATGTAATCGGACGCAGGGCCAGGTTCTGTCCGAAGAGCCCCTGTCGATGTTCCGCGCTCTCTGAACTGGAGACATTCCACGTGGCTTTTACAAGTGTGGAACGGTCCGGAAGTTTCTGGGAAAACGCTTAGCTTAGAGATCTGTGTTTAATGGCGAGGCTTATTTCAATTCCTGATGCAATTGAGGGGAAGGGTTACCGCCACACCTGTTCTGTGGGGATTATTCCAGTGTTATCCCTGACAACGGCACAGAAATGGGGGGAAAAGGAGCCTAATTTTTACAGCAAATGATAGCATGGGGTAAACCATTAAAACCCCCACACTATATCGCCCCTGCACACACATACTCCAACCATTTCCATATGATGGAAAATGGTAGAAGGCTTCATAAAACAGATGGTCAGTTGTTCCATCGGCATTGTTCAAAATCTTTGCCAAAGAAAAAACAAACAAAAATAGAGCTAAAAGAAACAAAAACAAAATGAACAAAATCAAACCTGTAATAATAACAGAGTTAAATTCAAGGCCTCTGGTGTTACAGCGAGCTTCTCTAAATGTTTCCCAGAATGCCTTGAGCCTTGTCTTCTTCATCCCCATTATGCCTCGCCGGGGCTTCAAATGGTGATTTGTTCGCCAAATAGTCCATTCACTTTAGAGCAAAATGGGAACGAACCCCCCTCTTTCTTTTCAGAGGTAATTAAATCTTCAAAGGACCATTTTCTGTCCATCTGTATCAAGCTCAGGCTGGGATAAATAGGAGCTACACATTCCCAATAGAGGGGACACAAGGGTGATGTAGGAGGCATGCTTATCCTTCCTCAATTAGATGACCGCCATCAGCATTTATAATTGTGAATATGTGTATACATGTACCGTGTATGTGTGTGTGGAGGGTGTTAGAAGGTGATATGGCTTGAGAGAGGCTGAAAATAAGAGCCTTTATGAGGACTTTAATAAGTTGAAATATGTATGTTGCTGGGTTAATAACACTCCACCTGAAGAGAAAAACATCTCAAGAGGGGAATGTGATGAGACCAGGTGAGTGGCAAAGTGCTTCCCAGACAGGTAATCTAAGATGTGCGGTGCCACAACCGGGCACCAAAGAGTACAGGAATCGATGGAGGCAATTAAAAGTGAAAAGGAAGGACATTTGACGAGACTGCCGCTACGCCCGCCGCCTGAGTTTAATGTCAAAGGCGCAGAGCCCTGTCAAGCTGAGGGGGTCAAGTTCAAGTAAACTTGTCATAATTCCTCTCTGTTGGGTGACAGCCAAATGGAGGACTTCATATTCAATTTTTGTCTAACACACATACGCTCACACACACACAATGAAGTTGGCATCAAGCGAGCGAGGACAACAGTTCCTTTTGTATCTTAATTTTTATTAATTAAATACACCATACTGGAGCAAACGTCTCTGAAAATATCACAAATAGATTTCTCTCTCATTCAGCATTATACGTTGGTGAAAATTTCTACTTTACCAACTATGATCTTCATGTTTATATGTCTGTCTGTCTGTCTGTCTATTTGTCTGTCAGTCAGTCCGTGTCTGTCTGTCTGTTTGTCTGTCTGTTTGTCTGTGTCATGTTTGGAGTGGTTTCAGGATTGGAAGGGGGAGGGGTATGGCTAAGTTGTGTTTACTGGGAGCAGACTGTACTGTAGCCACATTGGACGAAAAACATTTACATGCATACATACATGGTAGTTTTTTTTTTCTTTTTTTTTTACAAATACACCAAGAGTGTTCGTGATTAGATTTCCGCACAAAAGAAAAGCCACGGGTACTTCTTGTTAACCCAGTCTTTTGTTTTTTTTTTCTTTTTATATCACCCCAAAAATGAAACACATTCCCTTTTACAACACTTAAAATATAGAGCGAGAAGATACCATGTCATGAAAGAAAAAGGAGGATAGATAAGAAAGCAAAATGGTTAAAAGGAAAGGAATATGGTACAGGACAAGTCAGGTCGCCCCACCCCCGAACAATTTTCAAAAACGGACACAAACAAGCAATTGCAGATTTTTGGGGAAACAAAAAGAAGAAAAAATGCTGTAGTTGATTAGCTTCTTTTGTCTTCTATTTCCTTCTGCGCACTTCTTTTTCACTTTCTCTCTCTCCCTGCCTTATTTTCTCTCCTTTTCTCTCAACCAGAGATGTCCTGTTGTCATCCAAGTCTGGATCTCCATCCGTCCATTTATCTTCCTCTTTCTCTCTCTCTCTCTCCGTGTGTCGGAGTTCCTCTGGCTCTGAGCAGTCTCTTTTGAGTCCAGGTTCATGGAGTCCTCAGAGAGTTCTCTCCAGTGCACATTTGCACAGAGCCTCATGTGGTGTGTGTGTGGGAGGGGGGTCTGTTTGCGATTGAAAATGTGTGTATAGTTGGGGGGGGGGGGGGCACTGGGAGAGAAGGAGGGGGTCAGGATTCTGCTGGACCTCGGCAGGCGATGGGGCTCGGGGTAGTTGCCTGGGCAGCTCGACTGCTGGGGCTGCTTAAGGTGCTAAAGCAGTGGAGCTCTGTAGGGCCGGCTCAGGCGAGTGGCCTCTGGAGGACAGAGATTCTGGAGAGCGAGGATTTGACCAGAGACCAGGGCAGGGGGCAGGGGGAGCAGCGGATGGACCGCCAGCGGGCAGGCGGGCAGGCTGGGGTGGGGGGCAGGGGGTTCCGAGACGTCTTGAGCACGAGGGTGAGCGAGGGCTGAAATGAAGGCACACATCCTGCTTCCTGCTGCAAGCCTCCTCCTAACAAACCTGAGAGACGGACACAAGGGACAAGATGAAAAAGACGTCAGCGATGCTCGTCAATCACTTGACCAATCATAACGTTCAGACAACAATTCAAACAATTCACAACAGTCAATTTCCAACAAATGAGTGGTAGTGGAATACACATGATGTAGGTGATGGTGGGAAAAGGATTTATCATTTCAGCTTTTTGTCTCTGCAACCTCTCCATCCAAGCACCTCCTCAAAGCCCAAACAGGAAACTGCTGCCCATCAGTGCAGACAGGATGTCCCGCCTCCTACACCTGGACACTTGCGGCCATCGACACGCCACCACCGTCCCGCTAGCCTGCCTGCCCGCTGCTGCTCCGTCGCTAATGAGACGGGGGCGTTCAACTGGGGGCCGCCTCCGCAATGACATCTCGGAGCGGTGGAACACTATCGCACCCCTGCCAGGCCGCCCTGAGCAGCCCCCCCCCCCCCACCCCCCACGTTACATTTATTGATCAGCCAGGCTTCAGGAGCCATCTGCCACTCTGTTTCCTGCACGTTAACTCAAAGGCGCGGCGTGTAAAGTCCTCCTGTCTCTCTCTCTCTCTCTCTCTCTCTCTCTCTCTCTCTCTCTTTCTCACTGTCTGTTTCGTGTAATTTTAACAACACTCAAAACACCGCCCCCAGGGTGTTGAGTTTCTGTGAAGCAGAAAAATGCTGAGAGAGAGTGAAAGAGAAAGAGAGAGAGAGAGCGAAGGAAAGAGAGAGAGAGGAAAAAAGGAACACAATTATGCTCTTGTCTGCCCCATTGTGCTGTTTTCACAGGCAGCAAGAATGATTTTTCCTTTTTTTCCCCTCCTACTGACCCCCTTCTTCTCTTCTCTTTCCCTCTTCTCTCTCTCTCTCTCTTATTCTTCATCTCCTTTCTTTTGTTTTTAAGATTCTAGGGGGCAATTTACTTTTCCCTCCTTTCCTCAAATTACTAAGAGGGTTTGCAGTCTATTAGTAATTGCAAACCCCCTCCTCCTCCTTCCTCTTTGCCCTCCCCTCCCTCCCACCTCCACCTCCACCTCCACCACCACCCCCCACTTTCGGGGGGCTAATTAAAATGACGGAGGCTGGGAAGGTTGGGCTCCCCTGGGTGGAGGCTTGGCATGAGAAAGGTAATTTGTCTGTCCTGAACAAAGAGATTAGAGGCCAAGGAGCCAGGAAGCCCCTCTTAATAAATGAGCATCAAATGTCCTGTGCCACAGACACGGACAACACCAATTATGTCACCATGAAATCGCACATGAGAGGGAGGGAGGAGGGGGAGGAGGAGATTGGGGGGGGGGGGGGGGGGGTAGAAAAAAGAAAGAGCGTTCATATCCGGCCAAAGAGTGTGTGGGTGTTTATGTGTTTATGTGTGTGCTGTGCATGTGGGTGTGTGGGTGTGAATGTCTGTGCATGTGTGAGTGAGTGTGTGTGAGTGAGTGAGTGAGTGAGTGAGTGTGTGAGTGAGTGAGTGTGTGAGTGAGTGAGTGAGTGAGTGAGTGTGTGAGTGAGTGAGTGAGTGAGCGAGTGTGTGTGTAAGTGTGTGCTGCCCCTCTTCACTCCACTCTTCTACTCTCCTCTCTCCTCTCCCCTTCTCTCTTCATCTACTCTCCTCTCTCCTTCTCTCTTCATCTACTCTCCTCTCCTTCTCTCTTCATCTACTCTCCTCTCTCCTTCTCTTTTCTTCTACTCTCCTCTCTTCTTCTACTCTCCTCTCTTCTTCTACTCTCCTCTCTTCTTCTACTCTCCTCTCTCCTTCTACTCTCCTCTCTTCATCTACTCTTCTCTCTCCTTCTCTCTTCTTCTCCTCTCCTCTCCTCCTGATGGTATGGCTCACTGTTACCTCCTCAACTCCATAACCCTAGTACCCAACCTGAGGCTAGTTCTGGCCAGCACATGTCCAGTCTGGTTAGGACTGTACAGCACCTAAGCTGCTACACACCCGAACAGCACAAACCCTCCAGCAGTCCACAAGAAAACAACATGGGTAAATAAACAAATAAAGGAAATAAACAAAGTCAGAGATTCACATTTAATAATACTTCCTCCTCCATCAGTTCCCAGCTGCCCTGGCTGGGTGGCAGTGTATTAAGGAGTGCAGCAGCCACCCCCCCCCCCCCCCCCCCCGTGTTGTTTATTTATTTATTTTTTTCTTCTGGTGTGGAGGGAGGTGTCTGCGCATATTTAAGAATTCTCTCCTCGCTATAATTAAGGCAGCGTGGGCCAATATTCAGATTGCATTTTAGCATTAATAATTCAGGTGTTTTCACTACAATTGATGTCGGCACATAAATAAACAATGAGGCCTCATATTTACCGCGGCAGACGCGGTGCGGGCGAGTCAAGAGAAGAGTGAGGGGAGAGAGGGAACGAGGGAGAGAGAGGGAGTAAGTGAGTAAGTGAAATGAGAGAGAGAAAGTGAGAGAGACAGAGCAGGGCTTAACCAGACATTTAAAATTAAGCTAGATAATGCAAAAGGCTTTCAATTTGAAACGCGAGGTGCTCTTAGCGCTGATTTGTTAAAGTGACAAGGCCTTAAAAGGCCCTCTGATGGCTGTGAGGGTGGAGAGAGGGCGAGGAGGGAGGGGGGCTTAATGGAGCTCTTTGCATCCCACTCTCACCACAACCAACACCCCCCCTGCCCCAACAACACCACTCTTCTACGCCTCCACCCCGCCACCACCCCCGCTGCCACTGCAGCATCACCTAGTCAAGGTGAAACACACACACACACACACACACACACACACACACACACACACACACACACACACACACACACACACACACGCACGGGCGGGCGTCTCGCCTTTCTCTGCCAGCCATCAGAGTCCTCCAGACATCTCCATCATTCACTCGCACACTTTTTCCGTCGGGGTAAAAGGGACGTTCTGCCTTGCGAGGCCTCGTTAGCAGGACCCTGTGCGATCCGATAGCCCAGTTAACAGACTAAACAATCCATCCACCACCACTGCCGACATTCCACCCTAAACTACGTACACAGGCTTCTGCATGGCCAGCACTGCCCTCTCCTCCTCAGTCTCGTTCCTGTTCTACTAAGATTGCAGGTCTGTAAGGGCAATGCAAAGTCCACAGTACACAGACAGACAGAGAGAGAGAGAGAGAGAGAGAGAGAGAGAGAGAGAGAGAGAGAGAGAGAGAGAGAGAGAGAGAGAGATGACGAAAGAATGACCAAAACTGGGATACGGGGTGAAATCAGCAAACCACATTAAGACTGTGTGGCATATGACAAGCTTAGACTGACGCATAAAGTATCGTAAAGCTCATTAAAAATAGCTCCGATCAAGTGCTTTCTCGGGCATTCATCAGGCCAGACTTCTAAGCATCCGTCTTGTTGTTCTGAAATGCTTCATGAAATAAATGCGATTTTCGCCCCTTTCTTGGCCCAGACGAGTGGCGCAAAAGCTTTCGGCGGCACAGTGCAAAAGGGGCCGAATGCCACTCGGCTAATGCCCCAGAAGTCCGAGCCGTGGAAAAATCCATGGGCCATTCAAAAAAAAAATTGTCTTTGGTCAATAAGGTTTAATATATATTTGCAGAGGGTTATTGCACTGTGGAGTGAATGAGTCAATGTCATCAATACACAATCAGAATGAGTCACGATGAACTTTTCCCCCCTCTCGACGCATGTTCATACACACATGCATGTGCGTATACACACACACACAATACCTTCACGCTTACACACACACACACACACACACACACACACACACACACAGCTCTGCTTTCTGGTCTCCTGCCCATGCTTGGGCTTGCGTTAGCAGGCCTCTCATTTTTAAGGAGGTTGACATTAATTGATACAAATTAGCTCTCTGGGTGACATGGCTCGGCGTGGCTCGGCACTTCCGGGCTGTGGCCTGAGGCTTCGTTAAGCAGGACTGATGGGGCTGGACAGGTACAAATAGAGAGAGAGGGGGGGGGGGAGAGAGGGAGAGAGAGAGAGAGAGAGAGAGAAAGAGAGAGAGAGAGAGGGAGAGAGAGAGGTAGAGTGGGATAGAGAGAGAGAGAGAGAGAGAGAGAGAGAGAGAGAGAGGTAGAGCAGTAGAGAGAGGTAGAGCAGGAGAGAGAGAGAGAAAGTGAGGGCTGCTCCCGTCCTGGCTGCACGCTACAGCACTCACACTCGCTTAGCCTTACAAACAAACGTGTTATGTGTTAATGTGTCCAAGTGTTTTTATGTTCAAATCTCTGCTGTCTCATGGGCTGTATGTAAATCTACTGTTGTGTGATGATATATTTTGTGTATGTGATGGCGCTACAGATCTGTGAAAATGAATTTCCCCACAGGGACAAAAAACTAAGTAACTCACTAAAAAAAACAGCACACACAACCACAACTGGGCATCACCACCCACTTAGTATTTGTTTACATAATTATACATTTTAGTTATTCATGTGCGTTTGCGTGTCCATATTCATGGGTACATGGGCTGGCAAAAAAGCTTAACAAAAACGAAAGGAAAACACTCCAACTAATTCACCAACACACACAGTCGTGATTGTGCCTAATCAGATGGTGTGACCATGGCAGAGGAGGAGGAGGAGGCGGAGGAGGAGGCAGAGAATTGGAGGAGAGACAGTGGGACAGGCCACTGAGAGCAAGCTGACTGCCAGAGAGGAAGAGGAGGAGGAGGAGGAGGCAGTTGGGAGAGGAGGGGGAGGGTTACCTTCTGGTCTGGCAGTAGTGGATTCGTCTGCAGTGAACTCAAGTGCCCGTTGATGAGTGCTGTGGGTCTGTCGTGTTCGCAGAACAGGCTGCCGTTGATGTAGTGGAACCGGTCACCGGGGACGAGCCGGTTCCGGCAGGTAGAACACGTGAAACACTGCACAGGGGAAAGAGAACACAAGTCTATGTTAGCCACAATGCCCTTCATTGCCTTCTTAACACGGTCACAGTCACAAGAGTCAGTAAGCAGATTTGTAAGTCACATATGCAGTGATGCTGAGAATATAGAACACTACCATCAAATGCAGTGACGATGAAAAAAATCACAATAATCCTTTAATTAATTTCTTCACCCGCCCACACCAAATGACAAAATTAATAAAACCTTGTGGAGATGATTGGAAATGCTTTGTAGTCAACCATTTTGCTTCCAACTATTAATATGGCAAAACACAATATTCTTAAGTTATTAGTGTAAGCTTTACGTATAGGTTAATGGCAGAGTCCTTATCATTCTAAAAAGGAGAAAACTATTCTCCACATTCACTTTATTTTTAATGGCTCTGCTACTGAACTTCCCTGTATCTGAACGTTATGCCAAAAAGTTGATTTCATATTCTCAATGTCAAACTGAATTTATTTGACTGATGGATCAGTGAATACCTGCTTTGTGAATGAATAGGAGAATTTTAAGTATGCTGTTTTGCTGTCAGTTTTGTTTTACCATGTTATAATCACTGTCCATACAATGCTGTAGAATGACAGGATATACTCAAATAAACAAGTAAAGTATATTGTTAGATTTTGTGTTGATTCAAATGCCGAGACAGAGCTTGTTTTTGCTGCTGTGTTGAATAAGGTAAAGTGAGTCATGGAAATTCATGAACAGCGTCCAGCCCGACATGTTGTGGTCTCATGACAAAGTCGTGTCGCTTCCAAAAAAAAGACGTGCAACAAATGTCTTCCCGGGCAAGCTAAAGGAGAAAAAGTACTCTAATGCGTTCATCCTGGTGAATCATTTGCCAGCTCAGATACTCAGTGACTAATACATTAGTAATAATGCAATTATTACAACAGATGTACTCTATTTACATGTGAATTGATCTGCATAAGCTGTTTCCAGGCTCTTAACTTTATAACAGATAAATCCCCAGACGAGGGATTAATAAAAGGATTAAAATTAAATGTTCATTTCCTTTCGTCTTCCATGATTCCCATTTGGATGTTTTTCTCTTTCTCTTTTTTCGCTTGTTAAGGGCCCAGTTGTGTGTTTCTTTTTTCCGCCATGCTGGAGGTATGCTAAGGTGGGATTTCTGTGCTGCGCCCCATTCTGTGTGCTCTGATTTATAATTTAGGTTTGTGCTGTACTAACACTCTAAACTATGCAATTTACTCTGTTGCAGCTGGGCGAGTCATCTGTGCTTCACAACGCTACAATGTGCCACGCAGAATCTGATAGTTGCTCTGCTTTATTTCACCTTATCTGGTTTGATAGCCGAGGCCGACTCACCTTGAGGTGGTACACGTTGCCCTGTGCCCGCATGACCAGTTCGCTCGCTGGGATGGACTGTCCGCACGCACTGCACGCCCCACTGTTCCCAAATAACCTGTTAACACACACAGAAACACACACGAGTTAGGACCGAGTAACTGTGTATACGTGTAACTGTACAGTATAATATACACTCAACATATATACGTACAAAGACTACATAGCCAGATAAACAAAGGCCATGTTGATGAAATTCGACTGTGTTACCGCAGCAGTGTATGGTATTGGAAAGTTGACATCACAAAATGACTAAATCAGATGAGCATAGAGTACATGCATGAGTCGCAGGCTGCGGATTTGTGTTTGTATGGTCTGAAAGCCCTCAGAGAGTCTGGTCTTTCTAAAAAGAAATTAAAAAAAAAAAAAACAGCCCAGCCCAGCCCTCAGCCCTGTGGTAACTGATGACGCACACCAGTACATAAATGCATGTGTTCTTTTTTCAAAAAGAAAAAAATACATAAAAATCCACCCATCTCAATGCCATTTCTAATAGTAGGAAATACAAAATCACAACAATACCAGGAAAAAAAAGTTCAAATCCACCATTCAGTGCTTCTGGAGTCCATGCACTAAGCATTACCTTTGACACGGGCTCTCTCTCCCCCTTTCTCTCTTTTTTTGCTACCTAATAATAACCAGGGAACATAAGCAATCAGAGACTAAGAGGATTTGATTGTACATCTAGGCGGAGACACCACTGCTTTGGCCATTAGGGCTCGGGCTGGCGTTCTGTCAGGCCCGTGTTTCCATTAGAAGCCTCCAGCTCCCCGCTGCTGATATATAATGTGCATGGGGTTAACCTTTTCAATCATGGTGTCAACACTTTAGATTTGCTTCTGCTCATCTCTTTCGTCCCTAACCTTCTCCTTCTACTGCTCCCTTCCTCTCTCTCTCTCTATTCCTCCTCTCTCTCTCTTCCCCCCTTCCTCCTCCTCCTCCTCATGGTGCCACTTGATAATGAAATGCTTGCTCCGGCTTTCCTTCTATCTACCTTCGGAGTCCACAATTTAGATTACTTCATCTCGCCCAAGCAACAAACTGAATGAAATTTCGATTTGAGCAGAAAGTAATTTACCGGGATCTGGGCCCATTTGTCATCATATCTCACCGGGTGTTTGCTCTATCACTGCACTTTTCCTATGCAATCAAATAAGACCACAGCATCTGACATGCTCAGGAAGGGGGGGGAGGGAGAGGGAGAGAGGAAGAGAGGAAGTGAGGGAGAGGGAGAGGGGAAGAAGAGAGAGATACGGGGAATAGAGGGGAGTGGTTAGTTTGAGGCTGGTGTGTGAGTGTGCCTGCACATGAAGACATTTGGCTCCTACGGCTAATGAGCAATTTGAGACAGAGAGAGAGAGAGAGAGAGAGAAGAAAATAAAATAACAAATGCCAAAGAAATGAAGGTTAATTATGTACAACACTGACCTCAAAATTCAACACAGGTTTCGTGCGGTTTTTACAATAATTGTTTTTCTTTTTTTTTCCATTATTATTGTAGAATTTGCATTCCGTGATTTAGCTAGCTCTCCTTCTGTTCCATTACACCATGAATTGAGACATATGATGAGGGCACAACCATCAAAGGAATCTTGCATGTCTGTATTACCTTATTTGGTCTCACAGTAACACATGCATCCACTTTAAAGAAAATTAAACGTTCTCTAAACATACTCAAAATGTAAGAAGGCAGAGTTGAGAGGGGGAGCTGTGACAGCATCTCATTTAAAAAAAAAAAAAAAAAACCTCTTTACAGGGAGCTGGAGACACGCGTTGCCGTGGCAATCGATTGGAAAAGCTCAATCAAAACTCAATTTCAAAAGTAATTAGTTGGAGGTCCCGACGACAGCCGTGTGATTCCGCTGCTCTGGCTCCAGTGCCAGATGAGGTGGCAAACGTCAAGCCAACACCTCGCGGAGACGCCGCTGTTGTGCGGAGAGCGTTTTTTTTTTTTGCCGCGCGGATCTGCCAACTGGCCAGCCGCAAATAGGAGGAGGAGGACACGGTTCCCTCAGACAAAACCTAGCCAGCGCCTCCTCCACCAGACGAGGGAGAAAGACCTCAGCGCCTCAGAAACAAACCCACTGCCTCGTCTTGTTGGATAAAACACACAACGGTAATCACACATGATCTGAATGATCGACTTACGTTCCTAATTTAAAAGAGAACATTCTAAATTTCAACTAATAACTCAACATATTTTTACACTCCATTTACTGATCTGCATACCTCACTGTGTTTACGATTGCTCTGTATGTATTTCTTCATGGGGGAATTTTCAACAGCACTCTTACGTATACACAGATATGTTAACCAAAAGGACTCTAAAGATTAGCTTAGTCAGTAACCATTACATTTTATCAGGGGAATTCTAAACATGACAGGTTAATGACTTGACCAGGGGATGGCTTCTGCTGATAGTGTTTGATTTAAAGGCCTGCAAGCTCCAGGGCACTCACTCAGGTTCCTATCAGTCTCCATGGGTTAGGGCTTAAAAAAAATATACCCCTCCTCCACTGAGCCTAATGTTGGGATAAGGGTAGGTGGGGGGTGGGGGGGTTCTCTGTTTGATGTCATTAAGGCCAAGGATCTTTCAATGCAATGAGGAAAATAGATTTGCAGATTGCCTTTCTGGCCCCTTTTCAAATGGGTAGATTTCAAAGGGTGGCCACATGTTTTGTTGTTGTTGTTGCTCTTGTTGTTTTACACCCTTTCTGAAGGCCTGCCTTGTCAAAGGATTGTTCCATTGACTAACAAACAACAACTACTTGTCTCTTTTCAGAATGACGGGTGGGGGTACAAGACTTCTTCTTGTCAGCACATACAAAGTCTGAAGCAATGCAAGCAAAGTCTCTGCTGCTTGTCTGTGATAATAACAGCAAGGAGGAATGCAACAAAGTGCAACATGGAGCAACATCCTGCTCGGCCATCTGGCATTGGCCCTCCTGTCCGACGGAACCTCTCAGCACAGGGTGGTGTGTGTGTGTGAGAGAGAGAGAGTGTGTGTGGGGAGGGGGGGAGCAGAGTGGTACAACAATGATTCCTGCGACACAGTCCATTAAAAAATGCCTTTCTGCATCAGCAGCCAAAGCACCTTAAAAGCACTAGGCCATATTGATACTTAACTAAGGGCTTTGCATAATGGCAAGGCAGCATTAGGGCTGGGGAGAGAGAGAGAGGGAGAAAGAGAGAGAGACAGAGAAGAGAGAGGGAGAAAGAGAAGGGGTGGCAGGGAAGAGAGATAGAGGGGGTGTCAGTAGGAGGGGTTGAGGGCAGCAAAAACAGCCAAATTACACTTGGTTAATTCAGAGTAACAGATCTGGACCCCAAGTGTATTGAGGGCCTTAAATTAATTCTGTTATGACAAATCAAGATAAACGTTTCTCCTAAATTGCGTACGATTTAATTAATTTTGGCGGTCCCAATTTTATTCCCCCCCTTCCCCTCCCTCTCTGGCCTTCATAGTTCACATGCTCTCATGCTGTCACAGTCCTGGAGTGGGCAGGCTTCAAAGTGATATTAAATAACCCAACTATTAGATTTACCTAGCACGTTCTATTGGAAAAGTGCCATTTAATTACCAAGGCCTATTCAATTAAAGGGACAACATTTTTCCCCCTCAATCTCCAAGCTACATGATTGCTAGCTACCTAAATTGTTTCTCCTCTCTCTGTCCCCCTCCCACTCTTTCAATCTCTCTCTCTATTACAGTAACCCCACACATATAATACCACCTCTGGCATATACACAAAATGATCCAAAGCAATCATGGCTTCAGCTCTAACCCCCCCCCCCCCCACACACACACACTTTAAGGCTAAAGCTCACCAAATCTGTATCATCTGTGGGCCTCCAGTGGGCTGGGCTTCTGCTTTGCTTTGCTTGTTTTTGCACACGCAAACAGCCCACACACACACATACACACACACACACACACACGAGTAAAAGCGGCGGCCCTGTGCGTGATTGATATGTGATGGCTATCATTCCAGGTCATCTGCAGCATCTCCCATTAGGCGTAATGCAATGCATCTTCACTCATGTGTCCAAATCAATCCCTCCACTTTTTTTATCCCCCTCCTCCTCTTCTTCTCTTTGCTTTTTTCCCTCTTTTTAACAAAAAAACAACACTGGCAGCATTTGTGACAGCATGGAGATATAACACCATTATTTACACTGCGAGGGCAATTTAATAATCCATTACAAAAATAAGAGTGGCTCCTTTAAAGCCTTGGAGGCATCTGGCCTTTGCAATAATCCTCCCTCTCTCTCTCTTTCTCTCCCTCTCCCCCTCTTCGTCCTTCGTTCTCTCCATCTCACTCTCTCTTTCCCTATCTCTCACTCCCTCCCTTCCACTCTGTCTCAAAAGCCAATTTGGTTAATTAAATGTTTTGTTTGCAATGTGGCTCTCATTCATTTCGGACACGTCATTGGGAGCAGAGTGGAGCCAGGGACCAGATCTCATTAGATAAAACCCATCAGGGCTAAAGGAAAATGGAGGGGGACTCTAATTAAAGCTTTTAATTGTGTGGACTCACTGTCAGATGTTTTCCTTTGTGTGTGTGTGTGTGTGTGTGTGTGTGTGTGTGTGTGTTTCTCTTATCTCTTATCCAGATCACAGGCTTGTGCCGAGCTGTGTTTTAGTTCCATTCTTCCAGCAGGGCACACTCATTACAAGTGGAAAGGTGTATGCACTGTCTCTTTCTCCCTCTCTCTCTCTCCCTCTCCCTCTCTCTCTGTCTGTCTCTCCTTTTCTCTTCTCTCGTTTACCCTCATTTTAATTAGGTTGCAGGCCCCATTACGAGCGAGGTGTCCCTTTGACTTGATCCCATGCAGATAGTGGAAGGAGTGAAGGCGCTCTTGAAAGTTTTGGGCTCGTCCTGCTACCTCTCCCTTTCTCGTCCTCCTTCTCTCTGTCTCTCTCCCTCTCTCTATCTGTCCACTGACATCCATCCATCTGAGCTTTGGCTAACCGTTCAGGAGCCTGCTCCTGCCAAACAGGCCATTCTTCGACGACGAGGAAAGTTCAGTTCACGCTGCTGCTCGCACATGGTCCACACGGCTGGCATGCTGTTTGTGGAATTCCGAGGTATCTTAAAATATCTTAGTCATGGCCTCCAGCATAAAATAACAAGACTATGATTTCTTGTGGGGTAGTGATTTCCTAATTAAATATCAAAGTCAGGATTAATACCATCATATATAATAATATGCTAAAGTAATCTAAGTAAAACTGAAGTGTGACTATCTTCTTTGAAGACTTACAATATCTCTACCTAAATGGAACAAAACAAACTTCTTTAAACCCCAGAGTAAGCAAGTGTTACCAAATACCCCCACCCACAGCCTGGCCCTCTTCTCCCCGACTCCCCTTCCCGTATGTCCTTCTCGGGATAAAGTAGTCGCGCAAGCGAGCGGTCAGGCAGTCAGGGGTAGCCATGCCACATTAGCTGAATGAGAGAGCCGTCACCGGCCTCTGCTTAAGTGTCAGATGCACTTACATAAATATTTAAAAGGGTCCTTTTTGCTAATTAAATTGTCTGTTTCAGATACACAAAATATGGCAGACCAGGGCAAGCAAGCCCTTTTAAATTCCACCTGAGCTGAAGGTCAGCGCTGCCCGACACCGTAGAAGTCTCTAGCGTCTGGTAAAATAAACAAAAGAATGAAGAGGCTATTCTTTTCACTCTTGCTAAATGGAGAGATGGAGAGAGAGGTAAAAAAAAAAAGCAGAGCCAGCAAAAATCACAGATGTTCAGAACAGAGAATCTTCTCCTTCTCAGGCTGTCAACATGTCGACAGTTTGAACTCGTTCTCTCTTTTCTTTTTACGAGAGGAGAAGCTTCTAGGAGTTCCCTTTTAAATAGACATGTCAATGGCAGAGTTTTAACATGTGCACTCTCCATGGAAAGTGCATTCCAAAGTCCAAAATAAGGTCATTAAACCTCCTATAACTTTTCCCTCCACCATATTCTTCATTCCTTGTGTCAAAAACAGCCGTCGCCACAATCACACACACGAGCACACACACACCAGCCGATGAAAGCTCATCTGACAAATTGTCCAATTTTTCCAATGCAGACCATGCGTGCCATCTCTTTCATATCAGATCATAACACTGTCATTACCAAATAATGATCTAGCACCAGCTGTCTATGTCCGTGTCTATCTTTACAGATAATGCAGCAGGGTTTACGCATTGTGTCTAAAAAGATCTAAGCAAAACATCCAATCAAACCCACTTGCCTTCACACACACACCTGAGTGTGGAGCTGAATCAAATAGTACCTCACAGACACCCCCCCCCCCACACACACACACACACACACTCAAATACACACCCACGCACATGCACACACACACACACCTGATGTAATCGTTTCTGCAGAGGATCATGCCGCTCTTGGTGTAGCACGAGGTGCCGATCTCGCCCAGCTGGGCCTGGCAGCAGGAGCACTTGAGGCAGCGACTGTGCCAGTAGCTGTCCATGGCGTAGAGCAGAAAGCGGTCGGCAATCTTGCCTCCGCATCCGGCACAGCGCTTCCACGAGAGGGAGCCGGCTCCCACGGGCGGTGGCTGGGTACTTCCTCCTGGGTTCACCATTGTCCCTGTTGTGTGACAGACACACACAAATGACATTCATACATGCATCCATGCATACCAGATGCATCCATATGGACAAAAAGACGGGTATATGCATACCAACACAAATGTAAACATACAAGCATGCCCACAGATACACGCACACACACACAGAAAGAGAGAGACAACAGAGCTACGGTAAGGGGAATATGTACAGAGTCAGGTATGTGACAAAAGTTCAAGCAACAGTCTCTTGTGTTTGAGAGAGGCCACCACACATCCTGTGAAGCTCCCTGGCCACTGTATTAGTTTCCACAGCACTGAGGCTTATTGTGATTAGGCCACGGTGCTAATCAGGTCCTGTGGAGGCCTCAATTATTCAAACAGTCGGAGAATTAAAACATTTAGCAGGGTCTCTCTGAAACCTGCCTGTCACCTCCAATGTCATCAAGGCAGCAATGGCAGGAGATCAAAAGCAGGGCAGCACATGTATTGACTATGCGTAGCCTACAGGCGCTCAGTGAGGAAACAATGAGGAAGGAACACTTTGCTTAAATTGTGTGTGCACTATTTGTCTGTTATATACTAAGGCACTCACTCCTTCTGAAAGCTAAGCTCAAACATACAGCACAAGTCAAACTGGATTAGCCCTTAAATCCTGTTGCCTAATTTGCAGTCTTTGTTCCTTTTCAACATTTTGAAATAAATACTTCAATGGGCCTGGTTTGTGACTCATTGTGACAAATTATTGCCCCATGACAACACATTAAAAAGTAGTGAAAACTTATAAACTTGAGTAATTTTGTCAGGCTGCAGATCAGCCTAGGTCACTGTTCTCTAAGGCACATCTACCCAAGATAAAGTCTTGCTGTCAGACGTCGGGGCAAACTCTATGACCAATCCTTTGAGTATGTTATAGTTTTGAGATGAAGTGAAATAAGAAAATGCCTTGAGTTGACAGCGACTTAGCCTAACTCGTTAATGTTGGAGGTTTAAACATCGTTGGGCGCTCTAATCTGTCCTTGATCCCTCATCTGGTTGCTAAGGTCGGCTCCTGGCTTGCTCGGTGATGAATACTCTCTCACTGATAACACGCACTCGGTAAAACAATTTAAAAAGCATGGGTCTTTTGTCCAGTTGTCTAAATGACTTTTAAATAGCGCAATGTAACAAACACTCCGGTATGTTTTCGCTCAATGTGTGTTGAGGATGTAGCCTTGACTACTTGTTATCGCTGGTAATAGAAAAGCCATGGAAGTCATATGAACAGAAAAGCATGCGCACACTAAAGCGAGTCCCCTATTCGTGCTATGAGAAAAGCTCCCTTTCAAAAACATCCAGGCCCAGACAAACATGCACAGTTCGATCATATGCACGTCTGATGTCATATGGTTGGGTCAACAACGTAGCCTAAGCTACATGGTAAGATACGGCGAGTCACTATAATGTAACAACAAACCAACACGTCCTCAATGATTGCAACACTGTAACGTTCTACGTCTTATTCCCCTCTCTCGCCATTATCTAGGCTACTGTTGTTATTTATATGCAGTGCACGTATGACTGTTTCAGTCTTCAACCGATATTTTAATTTTTAATCCTTTTCCAATTTCGTAGGGCAGGCAGTCTTCATGGCGAGCTAAGCCAAATCTTTGTTGAAAGGTAATTAGAGGAGAGAGGAAAGGAGGGGGAGAAAAGCATTGCACTGAGAGAAGCATTCACTAACCCCATTAGGGAAGGCTCTTAGGGACAAGCAATACCTCAGTGCTGATTAAATCTAAGAAGAGATGAATCAAAAAGTCCGCCCCGAAAGTGACTCCTGAGATAAATAAGATCGGACCGTCCTCAAGTTTCATTCCGAGTTGGGTAGAGAGGGGATTTGGAGAGGGGGTGGGGGAGCTTTTAACTTAAATGGTCTAAGTCAAGTAATTACATGGGCAGACAATTTAGGCATCCTCTTAGAAGTAGCCAGGAAAATATAGAAACACCGACGAGCGGGGATTTTTTTAAACGGATCCCTACAAATGATAGGGAATGTTAAACAAAACAAGAAGGGTGTTGGCAAAAATCACATTACTATACTTACATCACGTTAGCAACAATATCAGATAGCTATATATATTTAGGATGACGGTGCCCTTTGTAAATAGTTGTGTAGCGAAGCTCTAAACCTGTCCACATTTTTACACTGGTCTTGTATTTCGTCTTGCTGAATTTTAACAAAGTAACGAGGGAGTTCAATTCACATAATCGAGCGCTCATTATCTTGTGCAGTCCTGAAATGCTGCCAACCAACAACAACTGTGTTCGTATGCGCTGTTATTTTTGCATCATATGGGTTGCATTGATATTAAAGTAACGTTGACATTGTTGGAAAGTTCAGAATATATTAAACATTACTCTGGTGCACACCCACCTCTTTTGTCTCTTTTTAGTGTAATGATTGGATCTTTCAGTTCACGCCGGTTAATACGAAAATGTAATAAGCAACAGTCCCACAGAAGTCGACCGACGGCTTGTATAGCAGTGGTCCAGCAGTCCGTGAGGAATCGCACTAAGTCCGTTGGATAGTGCGCGTCTGAATGGTGTTGAACTGCGGAGGGAAAGGCAAATGGAGCTTTCAGATTATATTTCCACTAGAGCAGTCCTGGCTTTGCCGTCTTTCCTGTTCTTTTCACAGCTGCTTCTCTACCAAAAATGACAAAGTTGTGAAGCGAAGTCAGTTATTTCCAGGTAGTGTCTCTGCCATACAAATGTGACCAAAATGCGCGTTAATTAATTATGGACGTCTTTCCTCTTGCTCTGCTCCCGTCGGAATGTCTCGTTTGCAGTTGGCCGTCGCTGTACATGTGTCAGTGACAGCAGAAAAATCCTAACTAAACCTCCTCTTGGTGGATGACGTCAATCACTCGCTAGCCAATACCGACGCGCTCCATTCAAGCGGAATAACAAATCTAGCCAATCACAAGAATGCGAAATAGGCTTGGACACTTCGGAGTAAAGAAGGAAAAATGCAGTTGAGTGTGCAGGCTTCTCGCAGTTAAAACACTGTCCCTGGAGCCCTAAGAAGTCACAACGGCACGCCCTTCTATAGCCAGTGTAAATAGTCTGCATCATAAATTTTACTCAATGTAAGTAACCAATTCACTATTGCAGCGTAAAATACATTGCTACATTCAATCATCCACATGACCCTACAGAGCTACAGTTGTATTCGTGGTCTAATTTCGTATTTGTCTACCCATTGGCAATGTTGTTTCAACACGTAGCCTATGTCGTAGGACACAGCGCACAAAATGAGAATGGCAAATACGTGTTATTTTTAGTAGCCTACTGGATATGTCTTTAATAGAGCACGCATCCCTCTGAGATTTGTTTTATTTTTGTTCCAGATGCATTCTTCTTTCTAATATGTTTTATTCTACATTTACATGTACATGGAAGTGGACATAGCCTGACAATCGTTCGCTGAGAAAAAGATCCACACGTGTTATGTTGTCTGACTGCCTTACCGCGACTTGCTGTTTTTCGAAGCTCTTGCGTAGTGGCGCCATCCTCTGAGCACTATAATAATTGCATTTTCGACTCGAAGCTTTCAATGGCCATCAACTCCAAAAAAACAATTCATGACCAATTATGATTAACAGTCACAAAGAGAGTATTTATTTTTTTAGATGTGTACTGGTTAACTTGATTGGACAAGCACATGCCAGTTGTCACATAGCCTAACAGTAGACTATACAGTCTTGCTACCACAGTGGAACCACAGTTCAATCCCTGAAATAAGGGAAAGTGAAGTCTTCGACAGTGAAAAACCAGAAGGTTCAAATGACAGAACTGGCCTGTATGTTATTACCCTATGATACCCTATAACAATGCCTACAGTTAACTGCAATAACTGTGTGTTGTCTACAGGTATTATCTATTACCGCTGTTTAGTGAGACAGATATGAATTCCATTGTTCAAGAGTGTCTAGATGTTAGAGTTAACATTCTCAATTTGCAGGAAAAAAATAATGAAGAGAAAAAGAAACAGAGTAGTTTTCTGGATATGAAGACAGGAGGAGTCAACACACTCTCTTATCCTTCTATGGTACACAATTGTGAAAATCTTGTTGCGACCATGGGACATTCTTTCACTGTCAACAAGCATAATCAGTCACTGTTGTCATTAACAGAGAAAGGTGATTGGTGTAGACAATACACTTCAGCCATTCTTCACTCATGTCTTCATCAGATTGAGCAGACATCCACTTTTGCACATCACACAGGAATGATTAATGTCTGAGTGATGTCGATCATCCTCAGAGAAGACAGAGTGTGGAGCTCTGAAGATATTTGTAAGAGACCAAGGCTCTGGTTGTAGGAGGAAACCTGGCTCGGAACTGGTTGGTTGTTCTTATGTGGAACAGCTTAAATAGCCATGGTTAAAAGAATGATGTTGTATGCTAGCGCTAGCTTTAGGAGATAATATACAAATCTCAAACATGCTTCACCTTCTGATGGATAGAATAGAATGTTTACAGTGGTGTGCACATTCCTGGTTCATTAATACCAGGCTTTGTCTTTGGAAACAGAAATTGGCCTATATGATCCAATAGATTGAGAGAAGAAGAGTTACTTGAAAGTGCCAGTGGCTTTGTGACATTGAACAAAGTTGGACAGGGCAAAGAGCCTTTACATGACAAAACAGCGCAATTATGTGCGGCCCCTTGATTCAATAGAGAGACATATAACATTTAGAAAGGCCTCCAAAAGCAGATACTAATGGTTTAATTGTCCCCTACTCTTGGATGATTGCACTGTGCAATCTTCTATCCCCATAGCAAAGGCAACACTATTCCACCTAGGGATGGCTTCCATTCTCCTGGCCTACTCATCAATCCATCCTGCTCTCCTCAGAATGAAAAAAGATGATGGAAAAGACTGTGTTTTCCACGGAGGAATAATTAATTTATCTCAACTATTAAAACTGGAGGGAAATTATGGGACGACTTTGAATGGTGGGCGTCTCTGAGGAGAAGCTTTGTTTGTTCTTTGCCTGTTTTAATGAGCTCTTCAGAAATGGGCAAATGACTTACTTCTCTTTCTCCTTCTTTCTTTTTTTGCAATATGATAGTTCCCTTACAATGAAAAGAGGCTGCCTGGGGGATCCCCATGGAAATTGTGCACCTCCCTAGCACTGCGAGCATACACACACACACAGACACACACACACAAGCTCTGTGATCCTCCGATGTCCTCACATTATGATTACAAACAGTGCAGATAAAAGTGTGCAACAATGTGGAGCAACGCTATTAAAATCTTTAGGCATAGGAGAGTGGGGGAAAGGCACAAACACACACAGTGTGCTGCATTGATACCCCCGACAGGTCCCGTCTTTTAAGAAGGAGAGAAAAAAAAGTGACTCCACCTCATAATGAAGTTTATGGCCCCAGGGGGTCAAGAAGGGAGAGCTGCTAAAAGACTCATATTCAGTGTGATGTTTCACTTCAGATAGTCACTCTTGACAATTCTATTATCACATTATTGTGCTGCAAGACAAGCCCTTGCATCCAACTGTGCTGGGTGAGACCAGCCTCTATTACTTACCGTTCCATCACATCCCAGACAAAAAAAAAGTATTACTTTTGGATATCTTCAGTGAGGGAAATATAGGCGGTTAAATACTATGTGATTCACACAATGGATTGTGTTCTTATGAATAAGTTGAGTCAGTTCCTAGCATGATGCATTATGTAAGTACTCTTTACCTTTCAGTTTGAGCATATAATTTTTTAATTGCTTGGATAAATTTACAAATGCCTGCACTCAATGCGAGAATAGACTATTTTTGTATTTACACAACCTGCAATAAGTCATGTGGCAATAGTGTCATAATCTTTGTGTAATAAGTCATGTATCTTATCATTTGTGATAGTCAATGTAAATAAATGTTGGTATGAACAATTGTGATCACTGATTTACGGTTGGCCAGTCCAATCAAGGGTGAATTAAAAATCACCTCCAATGCAATGGCAATTAACTTGTTGTAAATAATGTAATAAGCAATTATTTAAAGCCGTACTGGAAGGGCTTTACATAGCAATGTATGTTCAGCAGATGTTTGGTGTAAAATATGGCTGTTTAAAAGGTATGATAGATATGACACTCCCTTTCTTTCCTTCTTTCTTTCTCTCTCTAGAACCACTGAGGAAGTCAAACCCAGAAATGGTTGATTGCTACTGGATATGCCTGCCAGGTACTTAAATTCCCGAATTTGCAGAGGTAAGCCTGGAAAAAACGTGTTGGCATCTGCATACAATACACAGTAGAGGCCTAAATCCACCCTTAACTCCCAGTGATCAAGCTCAATGTTGGGACATTTCAAATGATAATTGAAGTTCGATTGCTTGGCTTGGCAATTTACCACTTGCGAGCCGCTCTGGCCTTCTGCCTACCTTCCCCAAGTGACGCAAAAACTTAATGGGGTGTGTAACTCCAAGAAGCACTGAATGGCAGATCTCAAGATGGATTGAGTTCTCCACACTCCTCACCGCACTCACCCATAGCCTCGCCTCGTCCCCTTAATATGCTCATATTGATCTCCTTGAGTGATCTGTTGTCAGAAGAGGGCAAATAAGTGAGTTTAATTAAAAATAAATCAATATATTCTTAATAAATAGCCGTATTGACTGAAAATGAGGGGCAAAACAACAGGCACAACAAAAAAAAAAACCTTGTCGAGACATCTCTCAGAGATGTCGTGGAGGGGAAGGGGGAAAAAACAAAAAGAACAAAACCAAAGTGCTCTGTTCATTCTCACTCCATCAGAACTTCACCTCTTTTCTGTGATCATTAAGTATCTGTGTTGAGTAGAAAATGGGAGATGGATGATAGGGCTGCTCAGCTGCAGGTCCCTGTAATGATCTGTTGTCTGATACCTTCTTTCCGTTGTGATTACATTTTTTGTAAGGGATGGTAGCGCCATGCTCGGGCATGGTATCGGATAATTGGCTATTCTCAGCACAGTTGACTAATCTGGTAAATTGGCCTAGTACAATTATCAAGCCATGTAGTGAGGAAACTGACGGCAAGGAGCCCATTGATCCTTCATTTCCAGATTAAAAAGCCGGAGAAGATATCGAGTAAACAAAGCAAAGAGGCCCTTTTTCTCTTGGAAAAACACTCTCCGCCGTAATTGATGTTGTAGTCTTTTGTCACAGTGCGAAGCAGGCGCCTTCATATTCTTCCTCCCATTGGTAGGGCACGGAATCCCACCCCAAATGCTCTTAATTAAAGTTGGCACCTGACTCGGCAGGCGAGCGTGATTATGTTTGTGAGTGCTGCCGGTGGAACTGATCACGCGATAATTTCCTTTGTCAGAGAGACACTGATTTGCCAGCAGCAGCAGGAAAAATGGATAAAAATGAGTGGGATGAAAAGGCGAGATGGAAAACCACAGAGCATGCTCAGAAAACGAGCAGGGAACTTTGATGAAGATAGAAGTCAGCAAGCAGCGTGATTACGAACACAAAAAACATGGCTCAGACATTCACCTTGCCTTGAAGGCTCTTTGTGTGAAATGTCACATCTATATGAGGCTTAATGCTCTGGCATGCACCACACCAACATGTTTAACAAGGCAAATTTGCTCATGCCAGAAGACTGATATATTCATTAAAATGCCTCTTGAAATATATCTGAATAATATTCAGATATATTTAATGAGCCATTTTAATTGTGCTTACATTGCTTACAAGTCATTTGGATCATTTCCAAGGGTACTCAGTGATGTGATACAGTGTGTGGCTAATTTAAAAAGGGTTAATTTGCAATACACCAACTACTTTAAACTGCAGCATTAATAAGTGACTGATAATTAATGACACCTCGTAGTCTATTTGTCTAATATCCATGACCCAAGTACAAGAGTATGTCAAACAGCATATAACTGCAGTGCATCAGAGTGCATCAGTGCATCAGAGTTATGGATGTTTGTGTCAAGGCTACATGAGACGTTCAACTGTGGCGTATACGTAAGGCATAAATGGTATTAGCGACAAGAGCAGTTATACAAAGGCTCATGAGTGGTATGATGTAATTTATAGGTGTATCCCACAGCTCTCTCCTGGGGCCAAGTGTCTAAATGGAATGCAAATTAAGCCATAATACATGGAGTATTTCCATACTTAGAAAACTGATCAGTAGTCACCTGAGCCTGCTTCTCCAGTTGCAGGCCCTCTGTAACAGAAGTGAACAACAAAAGCCACCAATGTCACTTTCATTACGAGAGCACCGGCTCAAGAGGACAGGACACCCACTTTTAAACACACACACACACACATACACAGACACAGAGAGAGAGAGACTTACTCTCTCACACACACACACTGAGGGAGCATCTACCCCAGCTCTCGTCTATGGCGCCTGTAATTATGCTGATCAGTCCATGCCGTCGCCTTCCTCGGCATCACTCTAATGAAAGCTCGCTAATCCTTAATGAGTCGCTATGTCTTGTGATAAATTTCATAATTATTCAAGCCAGCGCGACGGGAGATGAAAATTCATCAGTCAAAGCAAATTAGCCCGGGCTCCATTAGGATGCCGCCTCTTGTAGGGACACTCGCTTTATTAGCCCCGCGCACCCATTGCTGTAATTGGGAGCATATTTCACTTGGCTGTGGACCCACTTCACTGAAGGACTGCTTTTATCCTTTTTTATTTACAATGTCACTCGTCTCGGCATGCCACGACACTGTGCGGCCTTCGGTGTAAATTGAATCTGAGAGCCGGGTAGGTTTTTTTTCTGTCTCTCTCTCTATCTCTCTCACTCTCTCTGAGCACATACTGAACATGTAGGTGGAAGTATGTAATTATTCTCAGTGAGAATTTACAGGGCATTAGATAATGAAAATGTTCGGAGGAGGAAATGCACTTGGATGGCACAAGGGCTTTATTTGTACGTGCCAGATACTTTTTCCCTGTACATCATCATTAGCAAATTGTACAAAACGGATGAGGGAACTATGCAACATCCTGGGCCTTAAACAGTTCCCATGCAATCCCAGGATTCCCAGGGTCCATGACCGCGCCAGGCGTCGTTGGGCTGCCTCTTTTCTCCCGACTCAATTACCATTCTTCCTGTCACTGCGGCTTCAAATGGAGAAAAAGATGACAAAATATGATTTCTTCAGCTCCTTAATACCAATCAAATGGGCTGAGCATGAATGGAAGGCATTGTCCTGGTGCGTGTGAGTGTGTGTGCACTCAAGGGGGGGGGTGGCTTCCTCAGTTCCTGCAGGTTTCTGGGGATCAATGGGCCGGTGCTGAGGGGGTAATTTTGGCAGGATGACTGACATTGGGCGGCCCTCACAGATGCCTCCCTTGTTTGTCTGGGGGACCTGGGACAGCCCTGAGGGTGCGCTCTGTGGCATACCTTTCTCCCTGTCAGTCCTCATCTTTGCCGTTTTCATTCGGCCTCTTACTTCGGCTGTCTTCTACTCGGTGACAACCTGCAGACATGTCGGATGAGAAAAGCATTCTTCAGGCCGAGGGACCGTGCTGCGGGGGAGACCGAGTTAATCCTTTGCTCCTTGTTCCTCTGCCATCGCTTCTGTCATGTCCCATGTTGTAGTGTTTCTTCTGGCGATACGTAGTGCTGTACTGCTATTATTGTCATGGTTGTTAGTGCTTCAACTACCGCTACTGCTACAACACACACACACACACACACACACACACACACGCTTTACCTGGGCTGAGGTTGTTCTTACTCCTGCTACTGCTGTGACAGATGAACTAGTACACCACACACACACACACACACGTATGTGTGTGTTACTTGCCAGCTCTACCACTACTGTGTGTCATTGTTACTTTGACTGTTATTTGCTGTCTTGTTCTCTGAGGTCTCTCCCTCACTCTCCCATAATAATGTGCACATGCTAACAACAACAGTTATTGCATATACTGTCTATTGGGTGAAAGAACCTAACTAAGAATAGTGAGTGAGGTGAGGGAAGGTGATGAGAGGAGAAGGACACTGCGGCAGGCCTGTTCTGTCCTGTTCTGCATCCTCTTGAGACACGAGAGGAGAGATGCAGAGACGAGCCGCCAGGCCAGGTGTACGCCAGAGGAAATGGTGCAGCAATAACGCGCTCAGGTCAGGTTACAACACAGCTCCTGATGTGTGTGTGTGTGTGTGTGTGTGTGTGGGTGTGTATGTGTGTGAGACTGCAGCACTGGTTGTGTTCACTGCTTGTAACCTTGGTTCGTGGACAGAAAAAAACGACAAGCGGATCAATCTCCAATCAAACACAGAGGGCAGCGGTGGCCAGGCCACCGGTCAGACCTAATTGAATTAAAACACTCTCAAGTTTACGGTGATGGGCTGATGATTGGAGAAAAGTGATAAGGAGATTGATGAGCTGTTTATTACATCAGGATGTGAGGGAGAACAACAACGTGTTTCCCTCTGGAGACAAATAGTTAATGTTTAAACCTGCTGACAAGTAAATCAAGGGTGGGGAAAGAACTCTTCAGTGGCCTGGGTGCTTGCTTCGGAATCATTTTCATTTTATTTGTATTTTTGTGTATTCCCAGGGCCCAGCAGTTAGATTGGATGGGCCTATGTTGTCATTCAGTTGACAGAAGTTAATTGGCTTTGCCAGCAGAAAGAACCTGAGCCCCAAAAGAGGGGGGGACGCGAGGCCTCGTGGAGATTTCAGCTCAAATCCCCTCAGTAGGCCCGTGTCACACCAGCGACCTAATCTCTCCATCTCGGACCTCATTACAACTGTGTTTGTCCAAAACAATGGGCACAGAGTAATGAAAGAGGCTGCCATGCTGCCAAACAGATTGGAAGGTAATAAAGAAAAAATCAGCAGCACAGAGTGAAAGGAGAAACACACACAGAGATATACTGACAGGGGTTTTACACACGAACACACACACACACACACACACACACACACACAGTTATACTGACAGGAGTTTTACACACACATACACAAACACACACCCAACCTAACACACAAACCCCTGGAAATAGCACCCTTATCATCCCCTGCTTCATTTAGATTTGATTACTGTCGGATTATAATGCAATCACAACACTGTGTGAGGGGTAACCATGGCAACCGGTTTTTAACTGTTTATCTTGCCACAGATCTTAATTTAAGTTTGAACACTCCAGATCACTCAGATGGGAGAGACACGGGAGAGGGGGAGTGAGGGAGGAGGGGGTGGACAAAAAAGGAGAGGGAGAGAAATAGAGAAGGGGGGGGGGGGTGAGACGAAAGGAGGGAGGTACAGAGGGAGAAGGAAAGGGAGGGGGGTTAGTGGGAAAGAACATTGCAAATGAAAAAAGGCAAAAGAGACAGACGCTTTCTTGTTCATCCTGTTGTATTTCATATGCGATTCAATTTGTCTTTCAGAGAGAAAATCAATTTCTGATGACAATCCGCCGCACGGGAATGAAAGCCACAGCGCTCCCCTGCCCTGGGAAAGAGAGGCAGAGGGAGACAGCCGCTAATCTCAGGCCGAATGAATCATTCGCACTTATTTGGACATCTGTGTTAACTTTCCTTTCTCTCTCCTCCCTCGCTCTCTCTCTCCTCCCTCTCCCTCTCTCCCCACCCTGTGAAAACTTTCCCTCGTCTTCAGTGGTTTTATTAGAAGTTGTGGCAGGTGGCTGGGACTGTGACAGTACAGCAGGAATGCTGCGGAGAGACACAGAAACTCATTTAGTCCTCGGACAAGGGAAGCGTTGCACTTTTCAAAGTCTTTTCACACACTCCCAGCAGCACTGGGCCCGGAGCACTCCCAAGATGTTATTGCAGCAGAATCAGAACAAATCTGTAGTCCTGCGCAGACACAGACAATGCCATGTTTCATGTATCTATTTGCTGAAGTCTATAAGTTCTATTCAGTGTTACATTGTATCTAGCTTGTATTTCTTCATAGCTTTATGTGGGAAGAAATACACCAGGGATGTTTTGAAAGCAATCCAGTTTGATTCTTAGTGTGTTCATGCTCCACGAAAATGTAAAAATTAGCATTAGCGTCAGCGTTTGCCTGTTAATCGTGATGCGATTAAGGACTAAACTTAACGTGTTCATTTTTTAATCGCACTATTTTGACCTTTTAATGCACCGTTTCTTGTCCTCAAAATGCCACAGACACTTCCTAGTAGGCTTCTGGTATCTCCTCCTGTAGTCATGGAGATAATAAACACCAACACACCTCAAATTTAATATATAATCTAGGCTACGACATTGTCTTGCCACGGAAATTATTTGGCCCGCCAGATTATTCTGGCAGTCTGATTTTTTAAAATAATTTTTATTTTACAATATCGATTTACAAATAGCCTATTCACCAATCAGGCCGTGGGTTGGTGCTTAAACAAATATGAGAAATAACACCAGAACGCACTATTTGCACATGCACTTGCATATTTCTCAATATGAAAAGTTCCTTATTTTCAACTGAATTCAAAGATAATGAACAGAGTATTTTTGTTTTTTATGCCCTTTATCATGTGTCCTACATTTTGTGCATGCACTTCTGCTGTAGCATTTATTTTAGTTTACCGATATTCAGTTATTTCTGAAGAAGACATGGTGTTCCCTAAGGCCTGCTGGAGATCTTTTGAAATTTGATTTGAAATAATCAAATACGTCTTAAAATTAATTCATAAAATAACTTTCTTTGCATTAATTTGATTCTCAATCAAGATACACTGCTAAGAATTGCTTTACATTGTTAATATGGACTTCTGGAAAGTTCTGAAATGGAAAATAATAGAATTTTAATCATGTGATACAATGTGTGACAGCCCTAGTAAAAAATTGTGGAAATTACAAACTAATCACTTGTTTTAATAAAATATGTATAAAAGGAAAAAAGTGAGGCAGAATGTTTCTAGAATGTCTGAAATCCTCATGCTCCATAATCTCTACCTCAGAGTAGCTATGTTTCCACCAAAACAAACGACCAAGGTCATCCACACGCCACTCTGCCTGCACCTCCGACAGTCAGACTGATGAGGCAAGTGCGTGGTCGTGAGCGGAGAGACAGCACGAGCAGGCTCGCTCTCAGCTGGAACCTTCTGGAACATCTGTGTTCATCACCCGACTCTGTGAGGAAGCCCTTTACCCATCCTCGGGAACTGGCAATGGCAGACAGGGAAGATTCACAAGCCAGCCAATGAGCTCGGAAAGACGCAAGAGAGGGGGAAAAGGGAGACGAAAGAGATGGAGGGGGAGAAAAACAGCAACTTGAATGAGTGGAACTGCTGATCGATGGAAAGTTAATTAATGAAGTGTGTGGCACCATCGGCTCCAATATGGATTTCCATGGGTCACGCACGCCTGAGATTTTGCTTTCATTGTTAGGGTCCCTCAATGCATATTAAACACAACAGCAAGAATATTGACAATTCACAGAGGACCACTGTGGACCACTCGTCTTTTACATATTAGAATTAGTGTACACATATTAGTATTCTCTGAGTCACCATTTCTGACCTAGCCATTATTTCAGAACCGACAAGAGTACAATATCCAGGTGGAAGAAAAGACTCAATATATAAGGTCGACCTATCACACATATTACAAACTTATTCAACTTCCTTAGCAACTTCAAAGCATCCATTAACCCCAAACTTTCACCCTAAGCTTCTCATTTAGGAATGTTGAGGAGATATTTAGAGTGGATTCAGCACAATCCTGGAGGCCATGAACATTTCTCTTTTCAGTGGCAGTTTAACCATCCATTTAGACACATTTACATAGAGATGTCTACTCCTGGATAACCAAAGCCCATGCCTTTTGAGCTTCAACAATAAATGTCTCTTTCATCCTTGAGTAAAATGGACTTCAAAGACATGTTAGGAGGAGCCTAATCAAGGTTACCTGCATGTATTTATCACCAACACAGCACAGCGTGACTGAATACCCAAGATTTTGTGGGCTTACCAATTTAAGGACATTAGGCACCAAGGTCTAGTGCTAAAACTTAATTGCTACAGGGAAAAGGTTTCTGTGGGCTGTAAAAAGAAAAGTTTTTCCAATTTAGAAATGAATGCATCACTTGTCTGAAAATGATTAAAAGTTATTGAAAGAGGCCGAGACAAACATAGTCTGATCTTTGGCTCTGATTATGCAAAGGACACGCAGCAATAATACGGTTACAAATGCAATTGTGTATGGCTCTGTGTGCACTGTCAGAGTTTCTACCATAACTGTTACAGAAATGTTCATGGGCCCACATGAAATGGGTGACATATTGAGACCTGCTGTGTTTGGCAGTCTGTCAATAAATCTGTTTAATCTGCTCTTAATGAGAAACCATCATTCCCCACTAGTTCCGCTACTTAACTTCCCTACTCTGGACGAGATGACATACAAAACAACAAATGTTCCCCTAAGTTCACCCCAAGAGATATGGGTTCCAAAAATATAATTTATTAAAAAATCTTAAATAATAAACCACAACCCAGAGGGAAAGCCACAGCAACCCACACTGGCACAGATGAAAAACACGGTACCACAAATACCCACATCCACACACATAACATACAGTGACCAGTGAGGCTGTACACCAGCTAGTGCACAGTATCTATGGGCCAGTGGCCCACTGTTTAAGTAATGTGAAGTGGAGCAGGGTGAGAGCTTACCATGGCCGGTGGGACTACTGAAGGGGGAGCGAGTCCAGGAGACACACACCACACGTGAGGATGACAACACTGCAATGCAACAAAAAGACGCCTGGGGTATGCTACAGCAAGGGTAAAGTGAGGGGACTCCACCACCTGGGGGTAAGCCTGCCGCTCACTTGGGCACCACCGCTCCTGTCCAAAAAGAGAGAGAAGACTGTGAGAGAACTGTGGTTAGCACAATCTTATCAGTGTGAATAACATAATGAAAATTTTTGTTTGGTCCCCGGGGGCCACTCCCCCCCCCCCCCCCCCGCGCTGGGCCGATACATAATTACAAATTCAGTAGGATTAAAGGAAAACCAAATATCCATCAACATTTGGCAGCATGTCCAGTATTGGCGTTACGTAGTCGTTTGTCCACCAGATGGCGCATCGTTGCAGTGAGACGTAATTTTGTTGGAAGTTAATCTAAAGTGGGTTGGAAAGACAAGGACAACACAGAGAACGTCTAATAAGGGTAAGATGATTTCCACATTAAATGTAATTCCCATTTCTTCTTGAAGCTGAAATAAATCTGAGAATGTTTATCGGACATGCTTGGTTTTTACTAATAATGTTAGTGTTAGCATTGGTTGAGTGATGGAGGCCAATTTGATTATGTATTTGTAGAAAACCATAAATGCGGTTATAGGCTAGGCTACCAAGCAAATTGATAACAGCACTAATTCTATCTTTCGACTGTCATCCCATTCTCTTATGACCATAACCTAGGCTACTAGCAGGAACTAAGTGAGTTAGCCACAACACGTTCGCTAACGTGATGGTTTTCTAATGAAAAATATATAGGCTACCTGAAAGATAAGTCTATGATGCATCCTAAACACCGGGCTGGGACATTTCTGCCTAAAGTCTCAAAAAGCATCTGAGTCAACGTTCATTCCCAAACACCCACTAGGCTATTATAATCCTCTATTTTCAAAGGTGATTCAAGTAAGGAAGAGCATGGCTCAAAGTAAAGTAACTAGGACTGAAACATAAATTCGTCAAAGTGAATAATTTGTGTCAACTCGCCGCAATGTAGATTTATTAACGCACCCGTGATTATCTACATCTCCATTTAAACCAAATGTTTTAGAGCGCACGTTGAGAGATGTATCCAGGGCAGGGCTGTACCTACACATATTTGTTGCACGTGCTACAAAAATCATTCTTTGTGATGGATGATTTAGTACCAACGTTACACCGGTCCGATACAGTTTTGCCTATGGCTATAGCCTACCGTGAGACTGAGGCGCTTTTTGTTTGTTCGAAGTGCGTGTTTAGGGTGTGAGAGGGGAGTCCATGTGCTTTGATTCCAGCTTGGTAGTTGTAGTCTATGCGATTAAAAAGCACGTGTGTGTGAAGTATCCAAACAATGATAACACTTTCTTCATTATGGCTGCTTTAACCACAGACCTTCAGCTACTGTACAGTGGGTCCCATTTAGAAGTGTCCACTTCATTCGCGCTTTCCGTGATTCAAAACAATTAACTTTTAACTATTAACTGCAAAACTATTAACTTTTCGCCAAGAGGTGGCAGCTTAAGTCCGCTTGATACTGTTAGTTCCCAAAGGAGATTTTATTTGGGTCGCCAGCATAGCCTAGTGACAATATATGTTGTTTAATAGGCCTAGCATTAGCCTAGAAATCTAGACGCGCCCCTAGCGGCAGCAAATTACATTTGCTGCCAGGGCTAGTCTAGCAACTCTCCATTGGCTTGTGAGCTCCAGAAATCAAACTCAATCAGGCCAATGAAATCGTGTATAAAGTCGTTAGGTGGGCCTAACATAATGATTGATGGCAGAGTTGCAACGGTTTGGCTTGAATTCCCTGCTACTTGAAAACAAATAAGATGGATGTTGCTGTTGGCGAACAGTGTGACACGAGTTAAGCTTTTATTAAGTTGGCAAACGTTTGAACTAGCCAACTAGCTCCGCTGGTGGGAAACACATGGGACTCATAGCGCTGCCGCTGTCCTATTGCGTGCAGAGGGAATTTGAAAGACAACTGATTATCCCGCCCCTCGGACTGAGCACTGCGAACGGTGAGTGCCCAGACCCTACATTTTAATGTGGGTCTGGCTCGTCAGGCTAGCCTAGCATAGGGCCTACCTTATAACTCCCTCTATAGTTGCCTGTGTAAATCCTCACAGCCCTAGCCTTAAGAACGCTTCTAACCGCTGAGTTGGAAGCCTGGGCTTTTAGCTCAGTGGTTAGAGCGTTCATCTCCCATGCCGGTGTGTGTGTCAAGGTGGCGGGTTTGAGGCCCGTGAGCGGCGGACGAACCGACCTTGTGACATTTGCACAAACAATAACGGACAGCAGCTCTTCAACTTGGCCGGTTAAAATGTGTATCTAGAGACGCATTTCATGAAGGCCCTTTTGGACATGTCAGTTATTTGCACCACTGGGTAAAACTGCATTTTGACTACCTCTATTTAATTTGTGCATTGACAATTAAGTTGAATATCATATGAACTAGATGACTAAATTCTTGCATATGTAGAAGAAGAAACATTCACAAAAATCCATGACATGACCTCTCTTCTTGATAGCTTGATAGCTTGAAAACTGCATGCATCTGACAGGGATTGTTTTGTTTAATAATAAATAAATAAATAAATAAATAAATAAATAAATACATTATGCTGCTACCTTTTGCTTTTCCCAAATACAATGTAGCCTACAGGTGTACCTTTCATCAGTCCAATTGCAATCGATGGACTGTGATGAACTGCCCTACTTGTGATTGTTTAGAGATTTTGAAGGTTTTATAACAATGCTACAAATTTTTTGGCAAGTGCTACAAATCTATTCACCTTTGCAGCGCCAGTAGGCTACTTTCTGTGCGGCCCGCAAACACACATGCCAAACAAGCATACACAAAAGTTTCAAGAGTGGGGGATGGAGTAGAAGATGGAGACAAATTGATTAAGTTAATGTGATTTATTTTCGCGGAATGGATGTACAGGACTGAGCGGCGGTCATATTTTGTTCCGCTATGTGGTACATCTAGTTGTCTTTGAAGCGATGTCATTCGGGAAGCCCAACTTCACAGAAATGTATTTCCAAATAGTCAATCCAGGGAAAGTGGCTATGGAAAGCTCTATAAAAAGACCAGAAAACAAGCCAGAACACCGAATGATGAAGGAGCAATCAAAGGACACTGTAGCCTTCTTTCTCCTTTTTTGAAATGGTCCGCCATATTGTTTTTTGTGTCTGAATGCAGCAGAGATACAGATTTTGATCAATCAAACTGGCAGTCAGAGATCCACCCTCTTTCAACCACAAAGAGTGGAAGCGTTACCGACAGATTAATCACGGCGTGGCATATTGTTTACAGGATGTCTGTGCTCGGCAAAAATGACATTTCCCGGCGTGTTCCTCTGTGCATGACACATGCTCCACCTGCAGATGTAATCACAACCAGATTTCAGCCGATATTTTTCCTTTTCTTTTTTTTTCTTCTCAGACCATCTCACACGCTAGCTAGAACTGATGGATTTCTGTGTCTCTTTAAAAAAATCACTCATAATGAGGTCGCCTTCCCTGGGGCAGCAACCCCTGGTCATTGAAATCATTCATCCACTCTTGCCAGGGGCAATGACTGAAAGCTCCCCTATTCTCCCCTCAAAGAGCTCATAATTAACAAGGTGTGCAACACAATTGTCACATTGTAAAAGCCTGAAAGTTTGCACAGCACGGAACTTGGGTTTTAAAATAGACTGCTACCTAAAACCATGGTCTGATTACAATTAGGCGAGCCACTTTCCTGATTCCAAATCAATGAGGCCAAATTTCTCAGGGGCTCCCGTCAATGGCTAGCGACGAGCATCTCTCTCTCTCAACTCCTGCCCCCGCCCTCCCCTCCCCTGCCCTCCCCCCTTGAATCCTTCCCCAATCAAAAGTTTTGCTCCGTATAATTTCATGCAATCAGATTTCTCCACAGTCATCCAGCGCAATCAGGTAATCAAAGGGGGCATATTAACAAGACAAATGGAATTTAAAAAGTGGGTGCAGTCTGTGTTTGCAGGAACTTCCCATGGTGAGGTGCCTGCCTTCACCACCCCAACCCCATCCAGCCCCACCCTCCACAGCTCCCTTCATACATCCACCCACCCTTCTCTCTCCCCTTTCAGACGAAATAACCTTCATCACCCACGAGGCGCAGCTCCTTCCCCTGTTGCGAAAGCCACAAAAGCAACATTTGGCTCATCAGAAATAGAACATGTCGGCTTTGGAGCAGACTGTCGTCATCCCACATCTCACAGTTGTCACATCGGAGGCAGAAAATTTCCACGGGTCTTTCACTGACTGCGGCATATGGCAACCTTTTAGAAATGGAGGATTCTGGGATGTTGATAGGTTACTTTCAGAATGTTCCATTTCTTTGCTCTGGGAGTCATTGAAATGGACTTAATAGCAGCAGTAAATTATTTGAGGGGCTGAATTATAGTCCCTTGCAATTGCTCCTATCCAACATGAAAGCAATATAACCTAAAGTCCATACTGTACTTCCCAAATGCATTATTTAAATTCGATCCAAACCGATATTAGTCTTCATTTGTCTGTGGAATTGGAAATTGGAGTAATTGTGCCCTTTAGTAATCTCTTGTTGCAATCTCATAAGGTGGGTAGGCTTGCAGGAACACACACACACACACACACCACAATGTGAACATGATAAAGCTGTGCATAGATTCTAATTAAAATCTTCCTGAAAGTGAAGACTTGGGTCACTTGGTGATTTTTCATCTGTATCTCTGGGACGGCTTCCTTTGTCGTAGCCATGCGGTCAATAATGATGTCCCACAAAGGAGGAAGGAGGACGTGTTTAATGCACAAAGGCCACGGCCACTGAGCGCTCCCATAGAGTTTGGATGCTGGGGAGAAGCATTGAGATGCTGTGCAATTGCATGCAAAGCATACCAATATGAGGTTGGTAGGTCCTCTGTCAATTAAGATTAAGGAGATAGCAATCTTGATCTTACCACAGTGTAAGAACAAGAGGAGCAATGAATCAAAAAAGAGGGTAGCAACCATAATCATAATTGTAGCTCTGAAAATGCATATATTTATACGTAGATAGTCAAGATGCACATTTGACACCATTGCCATATTATCCTTTTTGGAGATAGATCAGTTTCAAGCTAATAATATCTGATCCTGCCCTCTTATCTACAATTTACCAGAACACCAGACGGGATATCTCTCATTCCATTAACTCCACAGGAGGGCCATTATTTTGGAATGAGTGGTTCCCTTCCCCAGTGCCTCTGTCAAGGTATTCAGAACGCTGTCTCCATGGGCACAGACAGCAGGTGAAAGAGAAACGAATGAGACAGGTAACAAAAATGAGAGCAAAGAGTTAAGAGGGAAAAGGGCAAGAATCATGAAGGTTAAGGAAAAGGTAGGTAGCGATAGAGAATGAGAGAAAGAAAAGACGTGAACGCGAAGAGAAAGAATGAGAAAGATGGGGAGGAAGGAGATGTGTCTTGTGGAGGGCTAATTGGTAAAATGCAGAGTTTATTTGAGGCTATGATGGGTTCAATAGCTGTTACCAGCCATTTACCTCAACCCCTCACTCCACCCCCTTCCTATATCTGACACTGTCCACCTCTGCCAAACTTCTCTCAAATACACTCCCAGTCCTGGAACAGAGGAGCACTGGAAGCCAAATCATGTGTCTCGATTTTCTTACTTTACTGATGATATAGCTACAGTATAACCAGTGGACCCCAACCCCTGTGTGTCTTCGTAAAGACCAAGTTGTTCTTCGGTCACCTACTGGGTTCTTGGTTCTTCCTCACACTATGGGACCTTCCTTAGATATCAGATTTGAACATGTGTACTTATGTCTTACATGACTTACATATGTCAACTATATTACAAGGGATTTCATTGTCCCCGGAGCAATTTGCTTTTGCCTTGCTCAAGAGCACAACAGTGGAACCCAGGAATTGAACCCACAACTTTGAGGCTACTTAACCACTACACTACCATAGCCCCATTTCCATAGCCTCCAATCTGTTTGCAAAACATGTTACCTATTAGCTTTGGTGAGCCTCAGCTAACATGCTTGATGTGTCTATGCTGAACAACTCTGTCATGTATCCTTTTTATTCTCTTTTGTCTGAAGTTGTCTGGTTTTGGCAGTCATGGGGCTGACTTCTTGCTAATCAAAGAACTACGTCTACACAAACTCTCTTCCTGGGATAGTGGTAGAAAAGGAAAGGGCAGAGCACTGTGGCTTTTCACTCAAAGGCTGCTGATTTAGTCTCGGGGTGTGTGAAGGTGATTTCGTCCAGCTGCTCCCTGCCTTATTTAAGTGCTGGGTAAGGAAGAAGAGGAACAATCCTGAAGAAGTGAGTGAGGAACTGAATAATTGTGTTTTTTTACATTTCCTTTTTCGCATCAGATGTAAGTTTTAAATCAATTTCTACATTGTGAAGAGTACGCTTAATTTATGGTATATTCCCTGCAGTAGATTCAATTTCAGTTCTGTTTATCTACACTGTTACATTTCAGGAATAAAGTATACACATAAAAGAAAAGAAAAAAATAGATATATTTATCTTAAAATTGTATCTTAATTACCACACTGTAGAGAGCCAGTTGTTAATGGCACATTTTAACAAGGTAGGTTTTTGTTGCTTGACCTGGTCTTTGCCATCATTTATCATAATTGATTATTGAATGTCTTTTCCCTCTCTGTGAACATACACCAGGTCAGTGTGAACGTGTGGACCCAAAGCATGACACTAGTTAAGCCGCTGTCCTTTCAGCTTGCTCTGTTTTGAGGTCGCCCTCAAATTCCCACTATAGATAACAGAGATTACCATTAAAATCCCGGTCTACCCCAATCACTGTGATTAAAAAGACCGTTACCATAGCAATGTCTGTTAAAATGGCAAGGGGGAGAGGGGACAGGGGGTGGATTGTTAGATCATCTGTCATCCACTTGCGCTAACATGTTTTGATATTTGGCTGATATTTAATTTGCATTTTTAATTTCTCAGCAGATGAGGCAGATTCCTGATTAATGTGCAATTAATTAATGGTGGGAGCAGATTGATATTGGATTGGAGGAGGCAGCCCTCCCTTCTCCTGGCCACCCTCACCCACAGCAGGGTCTGTCTGTTGGGCTGCAGGTCATTGCTCTTCAGGCCCTGAGCCACACATTTCATTAAGTGCAAAAACATGTCGTTCTCTGTATCCACAGGAAGAAAAACTAAAGCGAAAGAAATTGGTTATAAACTAGTGAATAGTGAACTAGTCAAATGAACACTCTGAACTCGTGGCTCAATAGTAATAGATGTTGGTTAGAGTCGTACTTGTGAAAAAGGAGGAAAGGTTTTTAGCTTTGAGAACTCCATGAAACAGTAAGGGGAAAAAAATATTACACTGTACCACATCACACTGTGTTAAAGGGCCTGGAAACTATTTGTCTGTATGCGTGTTCCAATTTAGCAAGCAGGGATCTTTTACATAAGTCACATTTGTTGGTTTCCTTTAGTTCAGTAAGCAGTTTGGCAGCCATTACACTATGGTGTTCTTTTGACTGGCTCCCTCCACAGTAACAGGACTTTCAAAGTGCTTGTTGCCTTTTTCCTGATGAAATATGTGTTGTCCTCTGATTCCAAACCTCAGCTGAAATAGCGTTCTTTCACCGTTCCGAGCCATTCTTTTAATTCCAGAAGTCTACTTTTCCCCCGAGCTCAATAATAGATAATGGGCATAAATAGCTCTTTAGATCTCGTAGGACTGGCGACTGGAAATGAGCGTGTGAGTGAGTGTTTTTTATAATGGCTCATGTTGAGGGAGAGCTTTGGACTGGAGGAAATGGAGATCTTATCTGCTGCATTAGTCGGGCAGGGGCCAGCGCTACGTAATCAGGATTATTGCACAATACGGCCTATATGTTCCCTTTCAGACAAAACAGATAAATCTTCTGCATATGCGCTTGGTTTCCCTCATGCTCTTGTCCATTATATTTCACTTTTCATATGTTTTTTTCCCCATTTTTTATTATCTCAACTGACTGACATTCAACTGAATGTTAAAGTGATAATCCCATTAATCAAAGTACTTAAAATCTATGTCTCTTCTTCCCCTCTGTCTTTTCTCCCCCTTATTTTTGCCTTTCAAGCAACTAGGCCGCAAAATAATAGAAAATATCCCTTTGTATTGAAACTGCCAACTGATCATATCACCAACAGGCCCAAACCTGCTCTTAATATCCCTCGTTTCTTCCCCCACCATGATCTCTTATTCCAATTCCGACAGCCCTCCATGCACCTATTTAATAGAGCAGTCTACCAGGAGCTATTATGACTCTGAGCAACTTCATCCACATTAAATAAACCCAGTTTATTAGTTCTTTATTGTGGCTAATATGTTCAAAAGACACACATGTGCTATCCTACATTAAGTCTGAGGGGGCGGTTGCTCTGTATGTATTTACTCTCTCAATTAAAAACACATTTCTGAACCCTGGTGGTGTCGTAAACTCATGAGGTGAGAAGGGGCAGGTTTACCAGGGCTGTGTTAGGCACCAGTCCAGCTCTTACTGAACTGCGCTGCAGCATTATTTAGATATTTGATCTTTTGGGTGTGGTTGTTTCTTAAGCTATACTACCGGTCAGTCACTTAGGGGTCACTTAGAAATGTCCATTTCACTCCATTATAGACAGAATAGCCTACCAGTTTTCAGATTACATTATGTGCTTACATAATTGCAAAAGGGTTCTCCAATGTTTTCGCAGTTAGCTTTTTTAATGACATCAGATTAGTAAATAGAATATGCCTTTGGAACATTGGATGAATGGTTGCTGATAATGGGTGTGTAGTGTGGTGTGCAGTGTAGATATTGCATTAAAGATCAGCCATTTCTTTCTACAACAGTCGAGAACCCTTTTGCAATTATGTAAGAACATAATGTAAACTGCTGCCCTGATTAAAAAAAACAATGCAACTGATCTCAGCTGGTATTCTGTCTAATGGAGTGGAATGGAAATGTCTAAGTCACCCCAAACTTTTGACCGGTAGTGTATAATAATGCACCCCTAAACTAAAAATTAAGATCTATTTCTCTGTCTTCCATTTCACTCTCCCTCTCTCTTTCTCTCTCTCTCTTTTCATCTTCCTTTCACATTATGACTGAATGAGAACTCTATTCAGTAATATCCCACTGATAAATTGCCAGAGAGAGAAAGTCTATTGTTTTCCGCCACCACTTCATAAATTCCCGACCATAGTCTTGTACAACAAATGACATGGTTTAGCAGGCGCTGTTAGCCACAGCATACTCCCTGTCCTGCTCCAGGGCAAGTCTTTCGGCTCAGCTCAACGTTTCCTCCTCCGTGTCCGAACATGCACCCTGCTAAGTCAGCTCTCTGCAAGCAGGACAAGACGCTCTTGTTTTCGTCTTGTCTGAACAATTCCATCGACAACCATCAATATGAGTAGACGTCACAGCAGGGCATAGTTTTGTTTTTACTCATTTGATGTGGTCACTATTCAATGCATCTACAGTATTTGTCTGCAAGCGTCTTTCATATAATCTGATGTCTTACAATTAATTGCTGCACACCCAGCAAGCTTAACAAACAAGAGGAGTTATCCATGCGACAGAAAGTCCCAAATAACATTTTTTCATGTTTCTAAGGAGGGATGAAATAACGGTGCTTTTATGCATCCGCATGAAACACGAGAAGCCGGACAATCGCATAAATATGTGTTGCATTTACTGTTCAGTGAGGAAGGAGACAGAGGGAGAGGACCAGAGTGTGTGAGAGATGGAGACAGATGGAGAGAACGGGGGAGAGAGGGACAGAGAGCGGGAAAGAGAGCCTTTGTTCAAGGGCTTGGCTCACAGGAAGTGAATAGAGAAGGACAGTGAGTGACACTCATCCTGAAGCAGTCGGAATGCTGGGAGACATATTCCGTTTTGATCCTACGTTGCTGACGGATCAGCCGGAGAAAGGCAAATTGAGATCAGGTCAAGGTTTGATGACAACAGGGGCAATTTTGATGTCCCCCCCACACGCCCCCAACCCCAACTCTCCTGCAGTGCGTCCTATTCAAACTGTGTCCACTGCCTGTGTCCGACAGCCTCACAGCCAATGAACAAGAAGGTCTGTGTGTGAGTATGTTGCTGTGGGAAGGGCCAACTTCTGCCATTTTGCAGGGCAACTGAAAAAAAAAAGAGCTGAATTACGACAGAAAAATGTGAAGACCGAAAAAGAACAGCTTCTCATGACAGTATAGTAGGTTAGCTCTTGCAGATTGAAAGAGAGAAAAAAAGACAAGCTTAAAAAAACCAAGCATGAGGGGGAAATAGGCAAAGCTGTCCTGATTGACTCTGGAGTTGGGTCCACCCACCCCACCCTCTTGCTTGTTAAACAAGATAAAGCTTTCATTAAGATGGGGGCAGAGGGCACTGGTGGCTGTCTTGTTGCCGTGGCCTGAAGAGTGAGTTTTCTTGTTTGTCGCCGCCACTGGCTTTGATTAATGCGCTCTCTGGCCATGTTTGGGGCTGGCCCTTCGGGACAGCACAGTGGATACAGGGAATCTGTGGATACAGAAGACACAATTTATGTCCTTGTCAAGAGCCTCTTTCTTTTTTTCCAAAACAAAAAATGGAAGTGCAAAAGAAATGAATGCTCTCTCACTCTTTCTTTCTCTCTCTCTGCATGTCCATCCGTCCCTCTTTTTTTCTTGCATTCTTTGGAAATAAAATGATGTCCACCAGTGGAAAAAGGACACCGGTGTTTTCATCAGAGAATGATTAATTCTGCAACGCTGAGCCATGTGCAAAGTGTTACATCGGAGCCGCTTCCAGCTCCATATTGAGTGTAACCCTAACCTCAAAGGCCACAGGGCCTGGTGGTGTTTAGAATGTATTAGTGGAACAAACTCTTCACTGTACTCTATTTACAAATCCTACCCCGGGATGTATTAGTTGCAGATGTGGCTATGAAATTGCCCTGACCAAATTCATACCAAAGTAATAAAGGTTTTGTTAGTGTAAGATTTTTTCTTCTCTCCCCATCCCCCCCCCCCCCTCTCTCTCATAGTTTGCACTAATTTTTTATTGTAGGAGTGGCAGTGAAAAGAGGATATTGCACATAGCTTGAACTATGATCTGTGGAATGTTTTTTTTTATATATATATAAGCCCAATTTATCACACATGGCTTATACACCTACACAGTCACCAAACACTTGGGGTTCACACATGTACATACTTTAACACACCAAGCTGGCTTCTCCAAAACAGCAAACCTCTCTGAAAAAAATGTCCTGCCTGTTTGTATTGCCAGTAAGTCTTACTTGCAAGTTCTCCATTTACAATAAAGGCATACATGCAGCAACAAGATAAAGTCCGCACATTTTTATAAAGGTGAAAAATGTGATTAAAGGCAAGTAGTCTACTAAATACGGCCTAAAATGGATCATGGAAATCTATTGTGTTTTAGTACTTTGCGTCAGTGGTGAATATTTTAAAAAGATGGAGCCAGAGCTAATATTCTAAGCCATTAAGTAATAATAATTCAAAACCAAATGTTTGACCTCCACTTCCCCTCCTCATGAAATTGAACAAGCAAGCCTGGCTCCACGCTCCGATGATGGAAACAAAAGAGTCATGGAATTCCAAAGTAGTATTATGAGTCCCAATATGGGAAATCTGATATCCCTCTAGCAACAGGAAACAAATAAAAACACACTAGGCAAAAAAAATAAACAACAAATAAACAAAACAAAGGAAGAACACAGACATTGGAAATACATATTTCATCCACTTATACACTTTTCTTCTAAGTGTGTATGTTCTGCGTAGTCTAAAACATGATGCACACAGTGTGCTATGTGGCTATGACATGCCATTTATTTATTTTGCTACACCTGTCACCATCTGTCAGCAGTGGTGCTCTCCATCAGACAGGCACAGGGCTAATGGACAGGCAGGACGGAGTCCCAGTGCTGCACTGGCCACTCTAGTGCATTAGTATCATACATGCTCTCAGTCGCTGCAGGGGGAGGAGGATGGGGGTACCAGGCTAACTCCATTTAAGTTAAAATAGAATGGGGGAAGGTGAGTGTGTGTGTGTGTGAGGGGGTGGGAAGGGAGGAGGTATGTATATCATTCAAACCTACTGTATCTCCGTCTCTGGATTTCCTTTCCTTATGCCTCGTTCTCCATCTCTTTCCCTCTGAGGTGATTTTTCCCCTGGATGGTTTCAAAGTCTTCTGTCTGGCAGCAAATGGCCCAACCCTCCCACAAAACGATGCATAGTGACAGTTTCGCTCTCGCTAGACAATGGCTTTGATATTCAAGCCACCTCGTAAAAGACTTTGAAATGAGAAGACCAGGGGATGGTGGCACCCAAACCATCACTGGTGCACCACTAACTCGACACCCAGCACCAAGCAGACACCCAGTCATATCTCCACTCATCTCGATGTCTTTCACACAAGCTCATGAGGCAGGGCGTGTTTGTAAGTTGAGTTAGCACTGTTGTACATTGTACCTCATTTTATGAGCCTCTTCTAAAGGGCTTGAACACGACTCGTCCATCACTCCACCGTCACCCACAAGAATAATCTTTACATGCCTCACATTCATGGCTGCCAGGGCCCTTGGACTGAAGCGCCTTGGCACAAGCATGTGAATCAAATTGGTTCCTGTTCCTGAGCCAAAATATGGTTTGTTACTTTTGGAAGCATTGATATGTTTGGCCTTATTTTGACTGACATCTACACATGAGTTTGTTTTAGTCTGTTTTAAAGGTCATCTTATATTCCTCTTATTGGCTCTTATATATTGCAGCCTTTGTGCTGTAGTTTATATCAGGCTTTATAGGGTGTTCAGGGCAGTGACTAGCAGCCTGGAGGGTAATTTATCTTTGAGGATCTCAGAAATAAAGAGCATATGAGGGCTTTGCTGAGGCATGGTGGAGTTGGCTGGCTCTCGTTGGTGACCCTAACCTACCCTGATCCTGCATGCACCTCTGGTCTACCTCGCCTGGGAGTGGGTTTGACCATGAGTGTGTGTGTGTGTGCCAGAGCATGTGAGTGAGGGAGATGTGTGTTTATCAAAAGCCTGACAGTCTTGATCCCTACAATTTATCAATCCATAACAGATAGGAAAAAGGGGGGTGGATAGAGAACACAAACAATCTCAGCAGGGGCCAGCGAGTAAGTACAGCTCTTTCTTTGCCCTTGACATGGTTAGTCAGCTCTGCAGTTTCAGACGTTTACCTTTCTCAAAACAATCTTTCATTTACATTTTCTTGGTTTTTGTTTTCCATTCTTTCATATCCGCGCAAAAGTTTGGTACAGGCAATCGCTTGTGCCTCTGGCCCTACACACCACCTTGCTGACCTAAGAATAAGCACTAGATAAAAAGACACATAGGAATCCACTATAATTGTGACCACTTCCCTCTCCCTTTTTCACCACAGGCAAGCAGTCAAGCCACTGGTATTCTCCTTTTTTTCAGCACATAACGGTCCACGTGTGACCTTCCTCCTCTTAAGATTTTTTCACATAAAAAAAACCCCAAAGCAATGTCAGTGAAGAGGCTGCCAGACATCCCGTTGGCCAGCGCTGCATATTGTTTGTGAGCAGCTTATGTTTTTTATGATTTATCTGTATGGTTTTGGCCATTTGCCTCCTCGTCAAATTCCTCCTGTCAGGAAAAGAGAGAGAGAGAGGGAGAGGAGTGAGTGAGTGAGAGAGCACGAGGGACATGGTGAAAATAAAAGGCGGCAGCATAAATCAACATCAGAATTTATGCAAGGTTGTTCTCTGGGAAAAAATACTAAAATTCTCTGTGACATCTCAGTGGTACTGAGCTACTATTCTATGAATAAAACACCTCCATGTCTGCTCTCTTTGTTTTAAAGGAGTAAGGTGATCTGATGATGATGGCCTCTGATTTCATCCTGCCTTTTTGAAGCAAATTACACCAGATCTTCCCCTCCCAGACCCCCCACCCTAACCACCCTACTTCCCTCCCACTCCCATTGACCTGATTTCAGACACCTGTCAGAGGACACTTTCTCCTGCTCTTTGGCTCCGAGCAGCTCTCGTTTGATTTTCCCATCACCTCTGAGATTCCAGGCCTCTCCTTCATCCCCCTTCCTCATCATCTCACTCCATCATCCCCTACCTACCCACCCCCCACGCCCCCATTGTCCTGCAGGCAAACGAGCGCTGATATTGGCTTACCTGGCGCTATGCGGGACCCGTGGTTTGAAAAGGCGACACAGCAGGCGTGGAGGGTGAACCTGACACCTGGCTCTTTTGTCGGTCACCGTAAGTCACACCTTGCTGCTTTTTACGGCCGAGCCCCTGAGGCCCCACCTGAGACCCTGGCCCCGGCTGCTCTCAGCTTTCCGCAGCTGGATGGAATGAAACGTCGCCCGGAGGAGGCCCCGTTACGGCTTCAAACGGACGACCTGGACAGCGGAGGATAAAGAGCGTTAAGGCGGTGGAGCGCAGTGGCAGCCCGTGTGGAGGTGAGGTGAGGCTGCCAGCAGAGGTGAAAGTGAGAGCTGGGGGTAGTAGGCCCTCTGTGCTGGCAGCCGTCAGGGTGTCTCCACACGGCTCCTGAGTCCAGTTACAGCAGCCTGGACAGCAGACACTTCTGGTGTTTCCATTTCACTGTCCATTTGCCAGCTGAACAGCTCAACTGATAGATCTGGAATGTTTCCCACAGAGAACATACAGAATACTAGAGATTTGAGAGAGGCCAATATGTACTTATGAAAGGCTCCCTTGGTTGCTTATGAAGGTAACATTACATTTTGTAAATAAAAACAGTTAATCACAAAAAAATGAAGTTATTGATTTGGCCAGTAGGAGCAATGACTTGATTTCTTGACTATTTCTTCAGAAACTGTGAACAGATTAAGCCTCCTAACTCCACTTGCAGAGGGATGACGCACAGTTGAGTAAATATTTCCAATATCATTCCCATCAAATATGTCCCTGCTCCTACAAGTGCCTACAACTACTAGTGCAATATAGTGGCATATTCACATTATGTGTGCTAGCAACAATCTTGACACAGTAATTTTAAGTGCTGACATAGAGGGGTGATTTAATTTTACTGAGCTAACAGTTACGTAGATAATTGCAGTAAAAACCGAACACGTGTTCATTTTCTAAGCACTGAAACATGAACTCATTGCAAGGCAATGGCATGCCAATTACACAGGCTCCATGCCAGGAAAGAGTTTTTTTATCATGTTGTCAGCCACTCGCACTATAGGACCTACAGGTCTTGAATAAGTACCCTATCTTATTAAACATTAAGGAAATGTAACATATTCGCAGTCACAGGTCATCCTAGACCTGGAGATCCAGATCATCTCTACAGCACTATAAGGTGATATGGTGATTGTGTATCTTGCCACCTGAATGGGGGACATTCAAAGCCTGGGTTCAGGGTATATGTGAGTGGCAAGGTGCATACTCCTATCCTCCAGCCAGGGCAGGTTAAAACTAGACCCACGAGGCGTTTAGGTGGAAAGTTTTGGTTCAGTGTTAGTAGCAAGTAGTGAGGCTTCCACATGGTTGAAGCTATTCTGTAGTACACAGCTTTGAAGTAATAATGTGGCATTGGTGGGCATGGAGTAAGCGAAGGGTGTGGGTGGGGAGTAATGTGTGTCCTCCATGCCACCCTAACATGTGCATGCAATATTCCCTTTACAGTACAGAATTCTTCCTCCGTGAACACACAACAGTGTAACAGGGAAAACATACTCCCTTATAAAGCAAAAGGGGTGAAATTTTATAAGTGAGTGAAAGATTGAGAGAGAGAGAGAAACGGAGAAACAGAGAGAGAAGGAGGGAAAGAAGAACTGTGGGGTATTGTAATTAGTTGCACCTGTTTCCTTCAGCACAGCTCCAGTTTCCCGCTACAAACGCATGCAGATTAGCCTTCAAAGGTCCTGCTCGCCGCCTCCCCTCAAAGCTGCCTTTGTTGCCAGTTGTCAGGGAAGCGATCGGCCCGCGGGAGAGCACGGCAACCCAAGCAGGGCCACGGAGCTCTGGAGCTCAACACGCATGGCCTCTGACAAGACACACACACACACACACACACACAGCCACCCAATGGCCACATTAAAAGGCGAGAGGGGACAGCGAGAGATGAATTGGGGGGGAAACAGAGAGGGGGGAGGGGGTCAAGCATATGCACTGGTATAGATGATGTGGTCATTTTGGGTAGAAATAACAGCTGTGACATTACATATGTTTCCAGGGTTTTCATTTGTTTGCTTTGATGTCTTGTTCCTTCAAAAGACCTTCCTTAATTTTTTCATTTTCTGGAATGTTTTATTTAAAACTTTTTTTTTTGTCTTGCACTGGAATTGTAACAATTATGTCTCAATGTACATTGGATTCAGTGTTCATTCAAAACCACACTATATATATAAAACAAAATGGAGAAATCCTCCATTCCAACACACCTCTGCATAATGACTCGCAGAGGCTTGGCTTGTGAGTAAAATGGGTGAATGAATGAAGTCGAATGCATCACTCGCTCCCATTCAGATTGTATTAGGATATAGCACAATCTAGTGGATAAGAAGAGGAGAAGCAGCCACCACCACTTTTTGCTCACTATCGATCTATGCAACATAACAAAGTTGCATCTCCCTAAGGCCATTTAGAGATGCATAGAACGAGGGGAGAAGAAACTGTAGTCAAATGTTGATTCGATTTGATCTTCAGGGAGCAAACAGAGAGTGAAACACAAGCCACTCATGTAACAATCTCCAACTCTTCACTGTCGATATGCATTTTGCCACAGGCCAGAGCATTTCCAATTGGACCCCTGCCTAGTAGTACTAGCCGTATTAATTAGAATAGATAAATGTTTCTTTAATAAGAGCGGTAATCTGATTGATTTTTCAGTCTCGTGGGATGTTACCTCCATAAGATGAAGTTTTATAAGCAAATTCTCTTCACTTCTATCAGTGTGTCCCATATCTACAGCTGTGGATATTATGCCAAAATACGTAGATCGTGATGTGGATGGATTGTTCATTATGATGTGGATGGATTCTGACATGTAAAACATATGAGTTTGGGGGTGGGGGCGTGGTAATCATCTCTGCCCCCTTGATGTTAAGGACTCGTTACCAGGCACATAGTGGATGATGAGGAGATCCTAGTCACAAAGTTTCTGTTTGATTTCTTCTGTTCTGCCTTTTCCAAGATATCAAACAGTCAGAACCATAAATCAATAACTGGGGTAGAGGCACTTGGAAAGGGGGGTGAAAGAAAGCCAGTTATGCAGATTGAGTAATGTTAAGGTCATTAACCTGCTCGCTGATAAGACAGTCAAGGAACACATTTATAGCTAAAGGTATTTCAGTGCAGTTGTGGCTTAAAGGTATTACTCATTTGATATGTCTTGGTCTCACTGGCCACCTCTACAACAGAGGCCTACTCAGCTGCCACAGAGTACATGCAGATGTGATGACAATATTTTATAAGCCATTCATAGTTAAACAGTTGCTCACAGACTTGGCTCTCTCCCTGTCCGCTGCCCTCCCGCCTCCATATTCATTAAACTGTCAATAGCTTTAAAAATAGATTTACGCAGACGCTTTTGTTCCGTCACTCTGGCAGTATTTATGGGACAGCAGGGAGGCCGCTGAGGTCTGGTCTTCTTGGGGTTTGGCCTCCGCGTTGAGTGGCTGCCGTGACTTGCTGAGGTCGGATGGACCTGGTCTGGTCTGGTCTGGTTGATTTGTCTGAACAAAAAACACTGAGGAATGTGAGTGAAAGGGGTGAAACAGGACTAATTAAAAAAAGAACACTACAACGTTTTAAAAATGGTGAGTGATGTGGGCCATCAACCTGCACCTAGCTAACCGCCAAACAAAGGAAAGAGGCAACAACAATGAAAAAAGGGAGAGAGGGAAGAGAGAATGGGAGGTAGGGAGAGAGAGAGTGGTAGATAAATAATTTACTCTATTATCTGCTCCACAAAGCTCATCAGTGAAACCCCACAATGGCCACGACTGAATTGCTGATTGTGCCCCCCCCCCCCCTCTCTAAACTTCAGCCCACTAAGCTGAAAAGCATGCTATCAAAAAAAAGACCATTCTGCCAAGGTCGAACTGCCATATACAGATCTAATTAAGTGTGTCATAGGGCTGCCGGTTGTCTGAGGGTCAAACTGGTTGTGTTGCCAGGCCTGTGTGTCGTGGTCACTGATTGGACTCGTGTCCAGCAAGGGATGATTAAAATTGATTTTTCTTTGGTCTTCCTTTTGACGGGTTCATCCTCTTTACAGAACCATGAACCAAACGAAGAAACTTTTCTTTCAGTTCCATGGGCTCATAAAAGTGGCACATAATAGTAATGACACAGGGACTTTAAATGCACTGCTTTTTCTAATGTGCTGTCCTGTTACCTTGAGCAATTCAGCACAAGGGGGGACAAATGATTGCAAAGCAGTAAAGGCTGAAGTATGTGTTTAGCTTTTGTTGGTCATGACTTACACTTCCGCCAAGGCTATTTCTGTCCGTCTTGGTCAGGGTATCTGGATAGCCCCAAGTATGGAAATAACATCCAAGTTTTCCTTGGCTTACCCTTGTGTTTGAACTTGGGAGTCATTTTCTCTATTTTTTTTTCTAAAAACAAAAGAAAAACAAGGCCCTTCCGTATTTAGATCACTAAATTTCCATGGGCATTTAGTTTTGTGGTGGCGAAAGTGACGGCCCTTTGGCCAACAGCTCTGAGGTCCTGCCTTCTGTCTGAGGGAGTGGGGGGTCACCGCGTCTCTGGTCTGCTCTGTTTATTTTATGGAGCACAGGTTTGATCGTTCTGAAGCCTGTTTCGTGTGCACAAATCTGAAGGTCTGTGTATGTTGGTGTGAGTGTATGTGTGTGTGTGTTTGTGTGTAAATTGGTCTGCAGCCGACCAATCCTATGGTCCAGAAGGGGGGGAAAGTAGTGAGAAAGAAAGAAGGGGAAAAAAATGTGCCTGCCCTAACTCCACAGGGTTATGGTTGTTAAAGTCCGCCAGCATTCATTAGTTAAATGAGGTCATTATTTTCTCTGTGATTCAAGGGCTATTTCTGTGGGCCTGTGTACTCCCAGATGTAATTGGTGGCAGTGAGCGAGAGCTACTGGACCACAAGGCAGGAACAGTTGTGTAAGTCCAAGTGAAGTTCCTTCTGAGACAGCAGGCGACAGACAGCCTTCAAAGGACACTGCCTATTTTAGTTGTAGATGCTTGTTTGTCAGAGGGCATGTTCCCCTGCGTGACAAATGGGGAACAATTTAAGACCTCTGCCATTAACATCTTTATTAGGCCACCTAGCTGCGACACCATTGTATGGTAGACCCAGGAGAGAGAACATGCTCCTTTGAGAGCTTGGCAAGGTGTGCTTAAAATCACCTTTTTTTCAATGCCCCAAGCATGCATTGTTAACACCCCTGTTAGCATGAAAACCAACATGGCGGGGGTGCCATTTACGCTCCGCGAATTAAACAGTCAGGGTCATTATGCAAGTGCAGGGAGAGTGTGGCACAAATTGTCCCGGGCCGGGCAAAAAGCCTTATTTATAGCCGACAGAAGGGCTCAGAGCCAGGCGGCTCTAATAGTGCAATCTGTATTCCTAATGGTCTTGCCCCGCATCGCTGTTCCATTTGGCTTGGTACAGGTGCATTAATGGGGCCTTGTTTTAGTGTTACGCTCAATCTACTGCCCAGACCAGGCCTCGACATGGAGAAGCAGTGCAAGAACGCTCTCTGCTGGACATGAGGGGTAGGAAAAGTTCATGTCGGGGGTATTCTTTTTAAACTATAGAATTACTTAAACTAATGACAAATAATACCTTGTTTGTGGAATGAAGTTCTTTCTGAAGTTCATACATACTGTAAACATACGACACAAGAAGAATTTCCCTTATTGAGTAAATTATGCGTTCAAAGACATTTCAGTCTGACATCAGTGCAACTAATCTGGGTGACTCGTCCATGCAAGGGCCCACATTTGGAATGTCAATGGCACAGATCTGTCTTTTCCACGGCAAACAAACAGTGACATTGCTGGGGGAAGGAAAGAAAAACTGTTGTTCATTAAAGCGGCTGTTCCAGAATGTTCTGCTCCCAATTAACCTTCAAGCTCATCAGTCACAATCAATATGGAGTGCAGCCTTGTTTTTTTTTTTCAAAATTGAGAAGTGGTAATTATCAGGCTGTATTCATCTAGTTAATGAAACAATGTTCCAATATGCCTGCAGCTAAAAAGTTAATTGAGTTCTATTTTCTGAGACAGGCAGGACTCTCCTTGTGGCCAATGCCAGAACGTCAGATTGGGCCTGGGCTCGTGTGGCGTCCCTGAGCTGTGCTAGCCATGGGTGGCATGAGCTAGTGCGGATTGGAACCTCTCCATCTCCCACACCCTATTGTGGTAGGACGAGCTTATGATAGAATTCATCCTTGCATTACGGCCCTCGCTTTTGGCACATTTCTCTGGTGTCTTATCTGTCTTGTTAATTAATACAGCTATCGATCGTTTCACACTGATTTTGAACTACAGTAAGCATGAGACCTGTATAGTTCCCTTTCTCGTGCTAAACCCTACAGTATTCTGATTTTGTTGTGTGTGGAGCAGTTTCTCTATAACACCAGTCTTTCGCAATTCCAAATTATTAAATATGTTATATGTATCAACAATGTATCAATATAAATGTGGCAAAGGTTATATACATTTTGTCTAATCATGTTACCTGATGTTACCTTAAGAGGACATACTCTTTAATACGTTCATTGATATTTGCCATGTTGTTGTACAAGCAATCCAGATCATTTCACTTGGAAACCTTTACTTCATTAATACAGGCCATCATAAGTTTCACCATACAGTATGTCATGTTGGTCATTTAAAGAAAATTCTTCAGTTTTTCAGTCAAGCTAGGAAAGACAGGGACTTCAGTCATTTTCTTAAGTTTTATACTGGCTACACAGCTTCCAATTGAGAGCATTGAAATCAGAATGTATGTCTTATGATTTTTTAATAAGTTATAGTATATATAGTATATATACTCTTTTGAGTATATAATCTGTATATATATTCGTGAATTAGTGAAACACACTCAGCACACAGTGAACACACAGTGAGGTGAAGCACACACTAATCCCAGCGCAGTGAGCTGCCTGCAACAACAGCGGTGCTCGGGGAGCAGTGAGGGGTTAGGTGCCTTGCTCAAGGGCACTTCAGCCGTGCCTACTGGTCGGGGCTCGAACCGGCAACCCTCCGGTTTCAAGTCCGAAGCGCTAACCAGTAGGCCACGGTGCCCTAGTATTTATATTTCTTTTCATGTGTCCTTACATTTACAGTCAGAATTATGGTTGGATAGAAGAATTGAACTGTTATGTGTTCTTCCACATATTACATGACTGTTATTAATTCATTCTGTACTGTTCCTGAGAATATCTTTGTGAGACTGTGTCTTGAGACAAAGTGTCAGTACCCACTCACCCTCTAATTTTGTTTCTCTGCCAGGGTGGTACTACTCAAGGTCTGTTTCAGTGTGGTCCAAGTAAGCTAGGATGACTAAAGCCCGGACTACACCGGATCCACAACTGAAGTTTGCGTCACTATCACTGACCATCACTATCGGGTGTAGCCAGTTCCATTGATAATAGTGGAAGCTAATTGTTGCAGCAGACCCTGCGCGAATGGAACGCTTCAGTTACGTGCCCAGTGTAACGCCATCTCTTGGCAACCTGGAAGGTCACATTGTCATCATTTTAAAGCACATGGTGGCGTACCCTTTGCTTTAAAAGCCTAAACTGGATACAAATTCTCCCTCCAATTTAAGAAGAAGTTGTAAGCTCCCAATTGTATTACAAATTACTACAAATCATTTTTTAATCTTATTTCATCAAGATAAATCAGGATTTTTGACAATGAACAGCATGAGTCTGCACTTTTGAAAGTAAATAATACACTACTCACAGCTGACTCTAAGGGATGCTCAGCTTTTCTTCTCTTAGACAGCCACATTTAATACAGTGAATGATACAGTGTAACTTGGGAAGCAAGAACATTGTGTTGGCATTTAAGGAACAGCACTTCAGTGGTTTGCCTTACTTATCTAATAGGACTTTGTCAATATGGATGGCATTTCTTCACATTTCCCGTTTGGGGGTCCCACAAGGTTAGATTCTAGGTCTCTCTCTGTTCTCCCTTTATCAATTGCTCTTTGGGAATGTGATCTCATATCTCAGTTCTGCTCATGATGATCTACAGCCTCCTTTTCACCCTTGAGGATATGAATTATTGGATAGGTCATGGGCTTTTTGGGATAGACATTCGGTTTGTTTTTAGGGCAGTGAATGGTCCTGCTCCAGCCTATATTTCACATCTCCTGATTCTCTAGGGTCTAGCAAGGGCTTCAGCTAGGCTTTTATTGTTTTCTCATAGATCTAGTTTCAAATCAAAGTGTAGGATTTTAGTGTTATTGGACCAACATTTTGGAAGTCTAAGATTTTATGTGAAATCAGCTGGACACTTTTACAACCAGATTGCAAACTTATTTTTATACACTGGCTTTCTGTGGATTTTAACTGGTGATATTGTTTTGCTGCATTTCGTCAGTCTAAAGTTATTCACTGCAACAGGATAGCACTTAGGTGAAAGTGTTGCTTTTAAATATGCGTTATCAATGTGTGACTTGACTTCAAATTGTTGTATTTATTTTGTTCCCGCTTGAAGTTCAGTCTTTCTGTTTGCAAGTCAGTTTATCAGTTGGTAATGCTATCAATAACCTCTCTTCCTACAAATTCCACCTTCAGTCTCTCCTGTGCATGATGGAAAATCTCCTAGCTGACAGAAGCCATCTGCAGGATGAAAACTCGCTCAGCGGTTCAACTTTATTTATGGATGTGATTTCGCCAAAGACATTTGTCACTTCACTGGCTACACATCCAAAACACTGCTTATAAAACTACTGTGAGGGACTCCATCTCAGCTGTACAAAAGAGGCTATGCTCATGTTCAGGCAGTTCAGATTTAAGCCGTATTAGGTATTTGTCATACTAAAAGGGTAATATCTTTTGCCAGCTTTGTTAGTTGTCTGGTGTCTGATAAGTGTCCAATAATGGTGATTACAAGAACTTGTCCAATAATGGTGATTACAATTCATTGGTAACTGAGCTCATATTTTACTTAGGTCTCAAAGAATGACTAGGTAGATGCCAAATATCAGCTAGTGATCAGTCTTTGCCACTTTCCAGGTAAAATTGGTCTCGCCCTAAGCAAGTCTTTGTAGATAGCCTATATTACAATTCTGAGCACCATGATTGAAATTGATATGGATCTTGTGTACATCAATGGCAGGCTAAAGCATTTTTCACAACATAATTCAGTAAGGACATGTTATATTGGTTACAATGATGACTGGTTAAATAAACATTTTGCTAATCACCCACTTTCAATTAAATGGAGTAACCCCTTTTAATGCTAAAAATGAACAGTTTTATTGCTGGCCAAACACCTCTATGTACAGACGTTAGGGCAGGGGTGAGCAAACTCCGGCCCGCCAAGCACTTTCATCCGGCCCGCTGAGCATTTCATTTGGTTATCAGGCTACTCGCTATTTTTTTCCTGCGATAGAGACGACGTTGGTTAGCTTTACTGCAAACTGCTTTTCACTCTCCTTAGAGAACGTTTATAATGTCAATGTCAAAACATCATGTTAAATAGAGATAACATCATGTTAAACTAAGTTAACTCTTAGTTATCTCCTTTGCAGAAGATTTAACGTAAACATGTGATCCATTTAATTGGGAACGCGTCTGCACTCACGAGAGGGAGAGAGAGCCGCAGGTTCCAGCTGGCTTGTCATTGTTTATAATTGATATCTCCTTCTTATAAGAAACTTTTAAAAGGAAATCATGAAGGCAGCAGTAGTTCCCACTACTGACCATTTAAAAAGTGTGAGAGGGCCCAGCCGTAGGTACAGCACTAGCCATACCGGAGCAGGCAGATCATTGAGAAATAAACGTGAATTAAAGCGACAGTGCACAATTTATACATTTGTTAAACAGCATAAAATGTATTATATGTATAATATGTATTTTTTATGTGTGTGTCGTGGGGGCGACCGGCCATTTTCAAAACCCAGTGTGGCCCTTGAGCCAAAAAGTTTGCCCACCCCTGCGTTAGGGGGTTAGCTACTTCACATTAGTCAATTTAGTGGCAAGTTTTTTTTTTTCCCTCACTTAGGGTAGTTCACATATTCATGTTTTTTTTTTTTTTTGTCTGTGATGATCACTAGTCATGTCACATTTGCATACCTCCATTGGTGAGCCCATTCATATAATGGATGGTCAAATTGATGCAATGAACAGGATCAACCCAAGTGGATTGCTACAGAACAGGGGTAGGGAACCTTTTTATGAGGTCTTATGGTATGAGTACACTAGCTATGTTAACTGACGTAAAGGAGGGAGGCTAAGTTAAAGTTTGAAGTTGACTTGTCCGAGCCCAACTCCTTCTGACCCTGTCGAAGTGTCCTTGTGCAAGACACTGAACCCCAAAGTGCTTCCAATGAGCAGGTTGGTGACATGTGCGGCAGTCTCTGCCATCAGTGTATGAGTGTGTGTGTAAATGCCAAGCTTAAATGGAACCCAACATCACCATAAATGGCCAAAAGCTGAATGCCGTGCACAAATTGACCCACCTTGGCAGCACTGAACACCAGGATTGCAAAAGCCAGCACTGCCTTTGGTAAGCTATATCCAATTGTATGAAACAGAGCAGGTATCACCCTGTAAACAAAACTGATAGTATACAGGGCCATCATTATTCCCACACTCCTCTGCCTGTGAAACCTGGACAGTTTACCAACGTCATGCCAAAAAGCTAAATCACTTCCACACAGTATCCCTGAGAAAGCTCCTAAACGCCATGTGGCAAGACAAGATCCCTGACACAGATGTTATTGCCAGAGCAGGTCTCCCAAGCATTTATACTCTCCTATCCCAGACACAGCTTGGCTGGACAGGCCACGTAGTCCGCATGCCAGACCATCATCTTCCCAAGAAACTCCTTTTGTTTCCGAAAATACTCCCTCAAAAACATCAACATCAACCCTGACAGCTGAGAGACCATTGCCCAGGACCGTACACTGTGGAGATAGTCACTTCAAATAGCACAGCTATTAGCACAGCACCCTAGAAGTGGCCAGGTCAGAGGCCGCAGAAAAGCCAAGAGAGCGCACTAACAATCCTTTCCCCTAATACTCATGCCATCCCCTGCACTCACTGTTTCAGGACCTTCCGAGCTCAAATTGGGCTAATCAGTCATCTTCACACCCACCGTTAGCCCCAACATCCAAACCACCCTGATGACTAAGAGGTCTTCATCACCAGTGATGGATAACCTCATAAGATAAGGAACAATATGTACTCCATGATTTGTGAGTGTGCTCATTCTAAAGAGCACCCTTAAGAGTGTTAGAATTAACACATTATGAATGTCGCCACTGTTCCAAATTAGGCATTGGGTCAATGCACGCACATATACAGACTTGATTCAAAGCTTACGTGAAGTGAGATTCATCAGATTTGAGTTTGTTCAACATCACATCAACATCTTGCCAGCCTCCAAGCCTCCATCCGTCCTCATCTTGGTCTTGCTCAACATGGTGAGGCAGGAGCCAGGATTAGAGCCTGGATAAATGAAAAATTTTGCTACCTCAGGTCTCGCCAACATTATAGCCTACAAACCCTCAGATAAATGGTGCTTGGCCTCAAAGATTTCCCATTGGCTCAATTAATTAAAGTGCAAATTGCCAAACTGCCTACATACGTCAAAGAAGTTGGTCACAAACCTTATTTGAGCCTCTTCTGTGAGCTTTGGGACATGTGGCACGGGTGGTGCTAGACTGTAACCCTGTTCAATTTTGATCAGAGTATGACAACATGTTCTGAGTGGTAATCATCCTGCCTGATTTCTGTCTGAACAATCAGTGGCCTATGGCATGTGGCTGATCCCATCACTATCCATTTTAACAAACCTCATTCACAACTTCACCAACATCAAAAAATTGATGTCAATTGAGGATGTGAAAGTCAGTCATCAAGTGATGTTATAGGCTGCTGATTTGCTTCTGATCACAGAGTGAGAGCTAGGCCAACAATTACAGACCAACCCAGAAGTCCTAAGAGTTTAACATTTATTTGAAATTTCTCAGACCATTTGAAACAAGAAAAATGAATACAACAATTCCAACAGAACATAAAAGCTGGTGGCATAAAAGAATGAAAAAGGTAAAAGCAAGAGTTAAAAATTTTGGCTAAACATTTTGAGGTGATAAAAACAAAATGTCAAAATTACCATGACTGTTGTACTATGAAGGCACTATCAAGTATTGAGCTAATGTATGCCATCTCCTTGCTCCTTGTAGTTTTAAAATGTCTCATAACACAACCCTGTGACCTGGAAACACATTCAGACAACTGTTTTTGCAAATTCTAACCATAACCATGATTGTGTGTCATGCTATGACTTCTTGGATGACTTAATGTTGGTCTTCGTTACCAACACAGCGTGACCGGTTTTAATTCAGTTGAAAAGTAGTTAACGAAGCATTGATTTGTACAGTGGTTAGTGCTGGAACTACGGGACCAACTTACAAATGACACAATCTTTGTTTCAAGGTTGGGATGAGTCTGGTCAGATGAGCAAGAAGTGGAAAGTGCCCTTGATCCTCGATCGTCATAGCTATGATGACTTGTCCAAAACAGTCTATGGAGAGTTTCTTTATTCATGCCATCAAGGATTGTTGCCAGGCTAATAATGCTAACACTGTTGTAGTCACCGAAGTAAGTTGTCCATGCACCGAGAGGTTATAAAGGAAACCAAATATTTTCACAAAATGCAATTTTTGCAATGAGGGCTAAATGTGAGTGACTTATGGAAATACTGTTTAAATATCTTTAAAAACATTAATCCTGTTTTTCCTCAAATGTCATACAAATAGTATCTGACCGTTTACTCCAGCTGGTTGGATAGTGTTCTACATTTGTCTTTAACAGTATGTGTTCTTTTCTTACAACCCATTTGGTCCAAATACATAAAATATGTATTGTATGTGTAGATACAATATGTACAGATTTGGATTTGAGTTCACTGTTACTTTCACCCATTCCTAAGCCCCAGTCTACATTTGTAAACACTGTACAATGCATTCTAGCAAGAAAGAAAAATATATTACATACAGTATACACTAAATGCAAAACTGAGAAAAATCATGAACGCAGAGTCCCGGTCATTAGTAAAAGGAGGTGCTACTTTCATGATAGCATTTCTCTGGCAACCTGGTCTCGTCTTTTCCCTTCAGACTAGTAGGTGTCTTAGTAAGTTGTATGTAGCATGATGACTCAGCATCTTTTCTTAACTCAGTTTGAAGAAGCAAGCTTCTCTCTCTCAGGACCTCTGATAAACATAACAGCTTTCACACGCATGATAACATTACCCTCGAGATGCATGTTAATTACAAAAAAAAACAAAACAAGTAAAAATAAAATGAAAAATAAATTCAAACGAGGAAATGATTATAAACACATCTCAAAACGCTCTAAATCGTTCTTCCTCTCCAATGTACCAGTCACTTCAGATCTGAAGTTTGTGAGATCAGAAACCACAGTGCAAGTCAAGAAAGAGGAGGGAGCAGGTGGATGGCCGAGGCCACCAGGAAGTCTGCTCCGCTGGCTGTGACCCAGCAGTGGGAAAGCTACAGTATGAGCGCATGGGAGAGATGATGGAGCGGGCGATGGATAACCTTACACCTCGACACCTGCACCCCACCCACCCTGGCCCCAAACCGAGCTCTAACCTTCTGAGTGACTGACGTGGGATCCTTTGTTTTTATGTGAACAAAGCAAAGGCAGACATACAAACAATTGCTCCCATACCCAAATCCCGAGCCTTTAAAGTTGGCAGTTGGCTCCAGACCACGTCAAGCGCGTACCCTCACAGAACCGTCCTCCCTCGGTCCCCTGTTCTCTCTCGCTCCCAGTGTATATGACAAAACAACCCCCCCCCCCCCAAAAAAAAAAAAAAGACCGTATGGAGACTGGTGGATTAGGGTCCATGTTGCCCTCTGTAACCACCTTTCCTCCAACCCTTCCCACCCATTGAAGTTGTGTCTCTGGGTGCAGTGCCCTCAGGCTAGACTTTGGGGTAAATCTTCTCGTAGAAGTAGTTCTGGGTCAGAATGTACAGCTCGCCGTCCTTCTCCCGCACACCGTGGGCGCGCACAAACTGGAACTGCTCCAGGGCAAACTCGTAGAACTCGTTCTCCATCTTCCAGATGTCTGACTGCTGCAGTTTGGTGATGGACTCCTTGGTGGGTGGCTTCTTCTCAGTGGTCTTCCTCAGGTGAGACTTCTTACCTGTGAGTGAGCGAGACAAAATCAGAGCCAAAGACATAAAGAGAAAAGAAGCCTCTAATAATACATACAAGTATACATGAAATTGCTAAAAAAAAAAAAGAAAACATTACATTTATTGTCTAATTAATTACAGTACCACATCAATTGTTCTTTTATGAGAAGGCTACTCGATCAAACAAGGCACTGAACCTTTCCCACATTTTTGTCTACCACAATCCTAATCTGCATCCAAAAGAGGAGTTGCCCACTGCTCATAGGTCCTAGAAGTAGTACTGTCTGCTGAGAGTGAGTCCTACCTGTGCGGTAGAGGTCCGTGGCCCCCTTGAAGAAGCGTGGCAGTGCAGCCTCCAGCATCATGATGAAGTCCTCCAATTCCTCCGTCACCCCCACCAGTAGGTACTCGTTCACCAGGTTGTACTTGGCCTGCTCCAGTGCCCAACGGCTACCCACGTTCCTGCAGGAGGACAAGGCGCTCAATCACTGAAGTTATTTCAACAACATTCCTAGAATCGTAGCACTTCATAAAACCAGAATGTAAACATTTCGCAACATGAAATGATGAAAATGTTAAGATTGTTTTCCAATTTTCAGGTTCTAAGAAAAAAAAAGGGCAGTTGGTCATGACAGAGGTTAACAGGTCTTTCCATTTAACAGATTAACTAAATTATGATACGGAAAAAACAAAACAGAAGATGTACACAGATACAACTGATGCAGTGGAAAATGACAAAGAAAGAGTGCAGAGTAACCCAGTCAGTAGAACGAGGTGATGGTGATTGCATCAGGCCAAGAGGAGACACAAAGAGGGTCAAGTGAGCGAGACATTGCACAAGCTGTCTGAGAGACTCATGGGGTTAGATGCAAGTCAGCAGAACCCACCAGCACTCGGAGTAGTGGCCGCAGAAGAAGGGAATCTGTAGCCAGAGCTTTTCTGGAGCGCAGTCGGAACCACCCGACGACACACACTCATCAAAAGTCTGAAAAACACACACACACGCAATATTATAATCCAACGTTATTATTTTAAATGCCCTTGTGTTTTAATGATCATAACTGTTTCTACAATAGTGCATCGGTTCTAGTACAATTTGAATTTCTGACTGATTCTCCTGAGGCACTTGCTTCTATAGTCTGACCAAATCTCTCAGACTGGGTTTGCCATTTTTAATCCACTCACTTTATCAGCCATGTCTTCCAAAATACCTCTGCCACTGCCAAATTTAACTCCCACTTAGGGATAAAGGGGACATTTTCTGCAGACACTTTGGTCAGTTTAGTCATAATGATGAAATGCCGCAGTAACTCTGCTTAACCCCATTATTATGAGAGTTGGATCTTGATTCACACTTGGTTCTAAATGGTGCCATGGTGCCAGTATCATTTATTGCTAAAATATTAAAATGAGCTTATCAATGGGTAGGAAGGGGTACTGCTGACCAGAGGGCCCCAGACATCCTGATGTCTCCTTTTACAGGTATCAACCTCTTCATTACATTTAGCAGGCAGTAGATAGACAAGAGCATGTTAGTTAGTTAGTTAGCATGTATGATGGACTGTTAATGCTGGTCGAGGTAGTAATTACTCCAACCGTATTGTTATAAAACAACTACACTAGTGTGGAATTAACTAGACACTTACACCTATCTAGATACTGCACCTGTCTAGATACTGCACCGTTCACTGTGTTTCAATGTGCAGTCACTTCCTGGTGACCATGTACTCATGTCATATCTGATCTACATACAGTCCATCACCTGATACAGATTTACAGTATAAGACCACTGATAGTAAAAAACATGGAGAGCATGGCATCAAGCACTTATGAAGTGTCTTAGCTGGCAAGCTTTGCAAAATTGCAGCGCAAGTTCCTTTCGGTGGTGCCAACATGAGCATACTTTTTACAGGCTTTACCAGTGCATTTCCAGTGCACTACCAGTGCATTTCCAGTGCCTGTAAAAAGTATGCTCATGTTGGCACCACCGGAAGGAACTTGCGCTGCAATTTTGCAAAGCTCACCACCAGTCCTCACATTACTTACATCTAACTCAAACTAAGACAAAGCCCACTGATATGAGGCAGACCTTTTTGTCCCCTTGCTTTCGCCGTCTGAGGCCAGGCCTGTAGTCATCACCGAAGCGTAGGAAGTAGTAGTAGGACACCAGCCTCTCAATAGGGTCCCGCACCACGTTAATGTAGATGGGCTTCCCCTTCACACCGAACCTGCAGGGAGAGGGTGGACATACTCAGAGAAGAGGGCGAATTCCACTTTTTGCAGGTGAGGTGTCAGGAATTTAATATACTGAGAATTCTGCTCGGTATTCTTTTTAACACCATCATATACAATGTAGATCTCACTTCAATGGAAGTTGCCCAACTTTGAAAAATAAAGGTACAAATTCTGTAGACATATGAAATTAGGGCTTTATATTACCATATTGACCAGTACTGAACTGAAGGACTGTCAGTGAGAACTTCTCTATTTGACTACAATCTACAACATACAAATTCATGATACAGATGCTGCACTTCTACTGATAACCACAAGGTGTCAGCAGAATCATAAGAAGTCACTCAGGCAAAATGTCTCTCCCAATATCTCTTGATATTTGAAATTCACACACACAGTCTTTCTCGGTCACTCTTGCTCAATGGTTCATTTAGTAACAGTGAGCCATCTCGTCCATCTTGGGTGGCTGTGTTTCGGGGTGTGCAGTAAAGTGGGCTTATGTTTGAGAGGGGCTTACTTGGAGAAGTCCAGGAAGGCCACATGGCCATGGTAGAAGCCAGGCTTCATCTCCTTCCAGGTGGTGACGTTCCTCACAAACCGCACCTTTGACAGACAGACAGACAGAGAGAGAGAGAGAGAGAGAGAGAGAGAGAGAGAGAGAGAGAGAGAGAGAGAAACGACTGCTGAGTCACGGATTCATCACTCACATTCTCTTGTACACACACACCTTCAAGCCTGTATGCCCGACCACGTCACACAAATCCACCGAAATGCCCCTCAATTTACACATAAGTGCTGAACCACCTTTGACGAATCTGTGATGGTAGGCAAATACACCAGGCAGACATTTCCCAGCCACACACACACACATAAAACAAGCCACCCTCTTAAAGGAGAATTCCGGTGTGATATTGACCTAAAGTGTATTGAAACATGATACCGAGTGTGAACGTATGTCTCATAGCCCATCTCGACTTGTCCCCTGCACTCCAAAATCTGGCGCTAGTTAGCCGATGCTACCAACAACTTTTTCAGTAGTGGTGCTTCGGCATCGGGCTAGCCATGCAAATAAATCACTGTTTTACACCCATTTACGAGGCTCAATGTATCTCCACACTTCATTGGTAGACTTCCTAGGGCCCTGACATTTAAAACGAGACATTGAGAACTTTGAAAAAGCACTGGTAGTTTACTTACAAGACGATTTATACAGACAGTATCTTCACGAAGTTTAACGTTTGCAGCCATCTTGAATTTAGTCACGATAAGTCGAGCAACGAGTAAGAATGAACAGGTATGATAAGGGATCAGATTCCAAAAATAATTCAGTGGAAATGCATGGATTCCAGTTTCTTCCAGTAGCAGCAACTGGAATCCATGCATTTCCACTGAATTATTTTTGGAATCTGATCCCTTATCATACCTGTTCATTCTTACTCGTTGCTCGACTTATCGTGACTAAATTCAAGATGGCTGCAAACGCTAAACTTCGTGAAGATACTGTCTGTATAAATCGTCTTGTAAGTAAACTACCAGTGCTTTTTCAAAGTTCTCAATGTCTCGTTTTAAATGTCAGGGCCCTCGGAAGTCTACCAATGAAGTGTGGAGATACATTGAGCCTCGTAAATGGGTGTAAAACAGTGATTTATTTGCATGGCTAGCCCGATGCCGAAGCACCACTATTGAAAAAGATGTTGGTAGCATCGGCTAACTAGCGCCAGATTTTGGAGTGCAGGGGACAAGCCGAGATGGGCTATGAGACATACGTTCACACTCGGTATCATGTTTCGATACACTTTAGGTCAATATCACACCGGAATTCTCCTTTAAGCAAGGAGTTGCTTGTGAATAAAGCAGACAGGTGAAGGGCTGCTGTATTGCTGATGCGTTTCCCCATCATTAGTATTCCTGTGTGTTCAGTGGTCTGACCACAAACATGGTCATCTGAAGCCAAGCTTTCAGACACACCTGGGACCAGAGGGGCCCACAGTCTGGGCCGACTGTGTGGGCCAGGTAACCTCACAATAGGGTAGAGGGAGGGAAGGAGACAGATGAGGAGAGAAGGGGAGAGAGAGAGAGAGAGAGAGAGAGAGAGAGAGAGAGAGAGAGAGAGAGAGAGAGAGAGAGAGAGAGAGAGAGAGAGAGAGAGAGAGAGAGAGAGAGAGAGAGAGAGAGGAGAGAAAGACCACCTAGTCGGTGTGAAATAATGAGTGCAAAAGCACAGAGACAGAAAGAACCAAAAGTACAAACCATTTGAGACAGCAAAAGTACGCGCCAGAGATAAAGACAGCGAGACAATGGGCGAGAGAGAGAGAGTGAGAGAAAGAAGAGAGAGAGAGAGAAAGAAGGGAGAGAGCGAAAGAGAGCGAGAGAGAAAGAAAAAAAGGAAGGACAGAAGGACAGAAGGACGGCGAGACTGATACAGGACAGGCTTGTGGGCTGCAGCGTGAGTGCGCAGGCCCAGTGAACATGGAGCAGACAGGATGCCAGTGTAGCGCTGGCACGCGCGCAGGCAGACAGAAGCACTAGTCAGCCTCGCGTCAGCCCAGCGCACGCTTACACGGGCACTCACCTCCTCATGCTGCCAGCCTGCTGTGACAGGAATACCAAGCAGAGGAGAGGACAGGCACTGTTCCGCCACCGACGGACACACACACACACACTCACTCACTCTGATGTGGTGCTGGTGGTGTGCCATTTAGAGACTCAGACGCACGCGCGTGCGCACGCACGCACGCAAAATGCTTCTCACTGAGCGACATTGGTGCACAGTTGATGGGGAACAAATCCCCTCTCCAGCCATGTCCCCTGCTGTCACCTGTTCTCTTTCAGCTTCAACCTCCGTCCTCTGCTCTAAATGTTACTGGATCATAAGAGAATTCCAATCTGCCTCCCCAGCCAAAGAATGCCACTCCCCACCCACTTCCCCTCACCTCCCTTGTCTGCACCTGCATCTGCTTTTCCCCCCTCATCCCCCTCTTTTCTCCTCAACTTTCTTGCTGTGCTTCTTGTCCTTGGGTCCAATTTTTCAAGTCCTCCGATGCATGATGTCATTCTTACCCTAAGGGCCGAGGTACATTTCAACAGAGACGGCTCCGTGCAACATGGCGCGAATCGTGCAACATGACGTGAATTGTGCGCAATAATATCTCGTTTTGTGTTATACAACATGTCTGTCAGTGCACACCCTCAATCAAGGTCACAGCAAACTCACAATCTACAGCAAAAGTTTGTTTATTTATAGGTCTTTCATTTTCTCCATCTAAATAGCCATTGTTACCTTAAAATACAGTTGCTGCCTGCTAATCTAATCAGCTATAATTAGCTGAAGCATGTAATAAACAAAAGTCTCATTTTATCAGCAGGTTTCCCAACGTTTTATTCTCAGGGAGTAAACAGACTAATGAAAATTATGTGCATCTGTACAGCGAGTCGCTTTGCATACAAGTGCCTGCTAGATGAATAGCATAAAGAGGTTGCAGCACTTGAACATGTGAATGGACATGCACCACTTTGAAACTACCGGTACATGGACTGTCCAAAATTTGTGAAACTATGGGCGGTACATGTCCATGCGAGAATATCATTTTGCCCTAAGATAGAACACATTTTGCCATGTCCAAGTTATGTGTTCTATCTAACACATCCTTTGCCACGTCCAAGGAACCATAGAGCGGAGTCCTGATCCCATCTTATTAAATCCTTACTCCTCAGTTTTAGCTCTGCACCCTTACCCTCTTACTGCATACGCAGTCTTGGCCACCATCCATCACATGCTTTTTTCTCCCTTTCTCTGTCTCCCTCTCTCCTCTCCTCCATCGAGGGAAAGGGAGCACCAAGCACTGCAGATCTTCCCTCATTAAACCACTAGTGCTACCCCTTCTGCTGCTGTCTGTACCTGTTTTTAAACACTATAAAGGAGAAAGCTTATTAAGCAGGCATCCTGTTGATTTGAGAGGCCCTTTGCTCTCTGCTTAGGACCTTCAGAGTGTGGGAAAGGATTTCTGTAAGTGTGGAGCAAAAGTTGAATAATGTATGTGGGTCTGTTAGACAAACTGGTTTGTTAGGAGTGGCAACGTAGTCAGGCATTATTTTTCTTTAGACTAGCAATGAGCGATCTTCTGACTGGCACCACACACACCATACAATTATGCACTCAAGTAAAAAGTGCATGCACTTACGTGAAAGCATGCTTTTATCAATTATTAATGACTTAGATCCACAAATTAAATTAGCAGAACAAATAACTCCTGCAGTCTAATCACTTCCTATTGATATGAAGGGATCCCTCTCATCCGACTCCAACATTTGTTCAATCCCATGTCAGACTTTTTTCTAAAACCGGCTGATTTATGTTGTTCTGTCGGAGCATAGTGTCAGTTTCAGTGAATATGAATCTGGCCAACTGCAGCTTTAATTGACGTGAATAAACGACAAAATTAGCCTGACGAGCCAGACCCACATTAAAATGTAGGGTCTGGGCACTCACCGTTCGCAGTGCTCAGTACGAGGGGCGGGATAATCAGTTGTCTTTCAAATTTCCTCTGCACGCAATAGGACAGCGGCAGCGCTATGAGTCCCATGCATTTCCCACCAGCGGAGCTAGTTGGCTAGTTCAAACGTTTGCCAACTTAATAAAAGCTTAACTCGTGTCACACTGTTCGTCAACAGCAACATCCATCTTATTTGTTTTCAAGTAGCAGGGAATTCAAGCCAAACCGTTGCAACTCTGCCATCAATCATTATGTTAAGCCCACCTAACGACTCTACACGATTTCATTGGCCTGATTGAGTTTCGATTTCTGGAGCTCACAAGCCAACGGAGAGTTGCTAGACTAGCCTTGGGGCGCGTCTAGATTTCTAGGCTACGACAAAATACTTCCACACCGGTGATTTCAGAGTAGCAAGAGTGGCATCGATTTCGGTCTGTTGATGTGTATGGCTGCAGCCTAAAATTAGAGTGTTGATGCTGCAGTTCAGCACGTGTATTTTTGCGTCTTGGCATAAGCTTACATTCTGGACGTGACACTGGGGGGGTGGCTACATCGTCGATTTTACCTTTGAGTTTGAGATTGAGATCTAATTTCGATTTAAAATTGTGACACCCCTAAAATTTCGATTCCAAATTTGTGACACCCCTAATCACTACTCACTGTCACTATTCTGTATAGAAAATAGAGCATCTTTATGAATCTCCATTGGTCTCAAATTCACATACCCTGTGATATTTTACAAGTACAAGTATTACGGCACATATCTCTCCTCGACCAGTATCATTCACACCTGGCCTCTGGGACTTCAGGGAGGGGTGGAAGGAAGCAAACCTTAGACTCAGACAGTGTTGAGTTCAAGTTGGGGGCCCCATCAGGTTGCTCCAAAAAGTTTGTAGCACAAGTGACCGTGATGGCCTGGAGAGGAAGTGTTTGTGTGTTTGTGTGTGTGTGTGTGTGTGTGTGTGTGTGTGTGTGTGTGTGTGTGTGTGTGTGTGTGTGTGTGTGTGTGTGTGTGTGTGTGTGTGTGTGGGGGGGGGGGGGGGGGGGTTGCAATGGCTAAGAAGGTGTTGACAGTGTCTTTCACAGTTGCTCCTTAAACTCATTAGCTAATACTGTTACTCCAGTCGGCATCATTCTGCAAAACCGTAGAGTTCCGGGTCTCTGCTCTGTAGACAACGACTGACAGCGAGTCCTCATAGCCACACAAACGTACTCTTGGAGAGCAAAATCTCAGCAATCAAGGCGTTATGAGTGGGATGGTTGGTGTGTTTATTGATGCACATGAGGATGCAAAGATTGAACCATAGCCAAAAGCTAACTTAAGACACTCTTAATGGAGACGTACTGATTTATAATAATAATACTCAAAAACTCCATGAGGCACATACCAAGAAACTCATTACCAAATACAACTACAGTACCTAAGTCTACTGTACATCCAAACCCTAGTGCCAAAAATAAAACCCTGGCACAGGAACAATTCCTCCAACATTACATTTATCACTCTATAGCCTCCCTTTCTCCATCATTCTTCATCACTCCACAGGGCTCCAGACAAACTTTTTGCATTAGTTGCACCAAACTTTTTTATTTAGGTGCACTAGCACAAAACTTAGGTGCACCCAAATTTTTCACCAAAAGCCAAAAGGTGACTCGTTTGCAGGTATGAGAAACATGCCTTGTGCATACTGACATAAAATATGTATCTTATTGCAAAACACTGTCATTCCTAAAATTATCGATACTAATAAAATTAGGTAGTGATTAGGTCTAATTTCAGGGTATTGTGATACCTTTGTAGTATCTGTGCACCATGCGACATTAGTCAAAGGAGAACAAACGCTTAGTTCGTGGAGAGACAGCAGATGCAAGGAAAGTCTAGGCGCTCACTCTTATGACATTAAGTGCACTAGTGCGACCCAGGAAAAATTTAGTCACACCCTTAAAAACTTTGGCCACATATGCGACCAAAATCGGTTGCACCCTAGAGCCCTGGTCCATCTCACCTGGTCCTGCAAGGACATGACGGGATTGTTCTTAGTGGTGTTGATGTGCAGCACGTGGTAGTGGTTTTTGGAGCACAGGTCGTAGGCGATGTTGGTGAATGAGGTGCTGGCCGTCTTGGGCACCCGGTTGTAGATGATGACCACGTCTTCTGTGTCTCCGAGCGGTGTCCAGTCCCGGGCCCCTTCCTGCATGTGCCGCTGCTCCACCTCCCGAACTTCATGCCTGGCGATGGTGCGCTCTGCAAGGCAAAGGAGCAACTCGTTAGTTTACCAGATCAAATGAAACCACCTAATCAGTCAGAGAAAACTACCTATTGACCGGTTTTGGCCGAAAATGGCATTCCTTAATGGCATTCCTAAATTTGGGGCAGTGAAGATGAGCACAGGTAAAGGTCAAATCTTCTGAAAAGAAACACAAATGTCTACGACAATGGTGGTCCAGGCCTCGGGGAACAAAATACCTCAATGGACTGTGTATTGATCTTCTTTCAACATTCAGGTATGCATAGATAACATTATCAGGGGTGTAGTGGCAACTGGTAAAATAAGAGGTGGGTAAACTATGAATTCTGTACGGTAAGGTGTAAGGTGGACTGCGCCATGCGGTATCAGATTGTTAAAAAAAGGCATCATTGTTTATAACAATACGAGGGGTATTAAATGGTTCCTATAGTGTTGATGAGTGTACACATTGTAAATGTGGATATTACAGTGTGATTTTTGAATGTTAAAAGTTGCAACTGTTGAATAAACTCTTTTGAGAGGTGGAAAAACTCGTTTAGTTTAGCCTCCACTACAGTCCTGCACGTGTTCTTCGGTGAACAAAAGCACCATGTGCTCAAGATGCCTGTATCTTCAAAACAATGTAGATTGTGAACAGCTATGATCTGCAAAAGGCATCAATACAGGCCCTCTTTTCAAAATATGGCTGTTGAGCCACATAAGGGTACATGTTTACTTGGATGTGTATTTGTGTTGTCTTGTGTGTGCGTATGTGCTTGCATCCATGTGGGCATGTGTGTATGTCAATAACCCTTTTTGTTTTCGATTGTTTTTCTCTCCCAAGCAGATCAATATTTACTCATCAAGATGAGCAACAACAGCTTGGGTGAATCATTGGTTTAGCCACTTTGAAAACCCTTCTGAGGTCCAGCACCATCAATAACAGCACACTCAGTCTCCCACCACCTGAGACGGTGACAATAACGCAGCGACGACAATGCGGCATTCAAGTTTCTTGCATCTATGACTCTTTCACACAAAGCTGGTTACAGAATATACACCTACTGTTACTCCTCCTACTGGGATGTCGGCTCTGTGATTTGGGCAAAAACATAAACACCTATATTTAAGCTACAAAAAAACACTATGCAGTGACTTCAGACAAAGCCTGGGTTCTCCAACTGGTTGATTGAACAGGCCATCTACAGACCACAGAAGCACTTTGTTGTTGGGGCTGTTTCAAGGTTTTCTGGTCAGACAGAATGTATCTTAAGGACCATGCACATAGGCGCTGACAGTTACTTGATGTTTTAAGCCCCCAACATCGTCTTCCAGACAGCGTTGCATGGAAGGCAATAGGGCTTGGCAAGGGTTAGGGTTAGGTACCTTCAAGTCGATGGTCGCAGCGCTGCCTTCAAGTGGACGGTGGGGGCTTAAAACACCATGGAGCACGCTGACATGAGTGCGGCACTCCATTTTTTTCAATACAACCCCATACACCACCACTGAACCTTTTAGCTGCCTCCATGTAGATTACAATTCAGTTCTATATTTGTTGAAGTCACTCAAATAATTTCCATTATTCATCAAATGTTCGTCAATTGAACATTTCTGCATTGGTGTACATGGGCAGGTGACAGGAAGTGTTGCTGCACTTATGTCGGCACCAATATGCAGTGCACTTTATTTAGCCAATGGCCACTGACAGGCATAGGCTCCAAATTTTTGTAGGTTAAAAGAAAACATGTTTGGCCTGGCAGATGGTATAACTGCCCCTGAAGATCTCGATCTTCCTAGAATTGGATGAAGCTAAACTTGTTGGTGGGCTACATGCCATATTTTATAAGCCTCTTTACAAACTGCAAGTTCCAGTGCTGAGCTTATGGATCTACAGTTGCTGCCATCAGACAATTGCTGCAATGTGTCCTTCGAGGCCCGCGTCTGTTTGAAGAGCAGTGATATATCTGTGTATTAGAGGCCATGTTGAAACTAGATACTTGTTTTATTGCTACGGTGTCACAGGCTCAACTGGAACTAAACAGTTCAAAAGAATATAACTGTCACATACCAAGCTGTTTACTGAGAACATAACATCTGAAATGGTTCTGATCATAGTTTGAATTACAGGGGGTACTGGGGGGTACTATACCCCCCAATGAAGACCCAGTACCTCCCAAAGAGACAGAAATATTAGTTTTGGGGGGTCCGATAATTTTTCTGATATTGTGAAAAAATATCATTAGAGTTACAATACAAGTCAACTCCTATTTTCACTGTAGGAACATTTTTAATGTAAAGCGATTTTAGACACCCCTATTGTGGACTGTACCATTTTTAACCACCGTGGCGCTAGAAGCAACTGAGATACATAGGCTACAACTTCAACTTCTCAAGCAAGTGTCAACATTGAATGACAAAACGCTAGTTAAATTCCTCCAGTAGGCTACATTCAGCTTGCTGCTGACGTGCATGGGTAAATGTAAGTTGCTAGCTGACGTCTACAGTAGCTTGTTGAAGATTTTACTACCTTCATTTATAAACGTGTTTTGTTCTTTCATAGCTCATGTCACGTCTTCATACATTGAATTACTGGCTACTTACCCACTGAGGCTAGTAAAGTGGACCTTGGTTAGTTACCAAGGTTAGTTAGCAAAATAGGCTAATTCTCTATTTAAATCAAGCTTTACATTGTGGTGAGGTAAAATCGATTGTCATTTCCAAGGAGATGAACTCCATAGCCTAGGTGTCTATTCTCATTTTATCTTGAATAAATTATTGTGCCTTTTTGAAATGACTTTGGCACAGATCCTGTGTTTTTATATTAGGCTAACGGTACCGGGCACAAGAGGGTCTGATGTAGCTAAGCCTACATATGTTATTGCATTACATTACATTACATTTGGCTGACACATTTTTAACCAAAGCGACTAACAACATGGTAACAGACAGTTAAGTTTTAAAGCAATTCTCTCAACAATTTTAGGACAATTTAAAAAACGGAGTACAGTAAGAATAAGTGAATCAGTGAGTGCTGTTTTTAAACAGTTGAGTGTCAGTTCAAGACGGATTATATCATAGAAACCTGTGGAAACATAAAAGTAGCCTAGGCTAAATATTATGTGCTAGTATTTGAATTTGTTTTTAATTGGTTGGTATTGTTTTTACATTCTATTATTTCATATTTTTAGTTTGATAAATGTAGTTTCATCTGAGAACCCTGATACTATCTTAATGAAACTAGGATTTTATTTTATTCAAGAAGACACTATGAGGAAAAGGAAAGGGCACACAGACATCAGGCACTTTCTTGGTGCTAAAAGAGTAAGCAGGAAATATTAACACTAAGATCTACAAACAATTACATTAAAAGTGTAGGTGCAGTTAGGTTTTATACACTGTTCATATGTGTTAATGAAAGGGGGGCCAGCAGACAGGAGAGGCACAGGATATAACAGGCCGCAGGGAGACAACAGGATATAAGAACAATGAGATATTCTGTAGCCTACTGATTATCAGTTTGTTGCATGTATGACCTTTGTATGTGTTGCACAACACATGTTGCACTTGGTGATCACGGTGGGGATTGATATGGTAGTGGACCATGATGGTCATAGAAGAAGTGAAGGAGCAGTACCCCCCCAATTATGGTGGGGTAATTTGCACTCTGGTTCTGATTATGACAGAATTGCAATGCCCCTTTGTTGACTTCACTCCCAAAAAATTGGCAGTCTCTCAAATTAGACCCACCAGTCGCTTTGTGATTTATTAACTGAACTTGTAGAAACCTCTGGATTTAGCTCTGCTTTTTTCGTACACGGCCATTAACTTCTCTCTGCCAGTAGTGACATGGGAGACATTATTTCTCTGTAGTGACTTCAACCATTCGTTACCTGATGCTTTATATAAACAAATTCTAGCCTAATTCTCACTGGAGCTACCATTCCTCTTCATAAACATCCAAGTCCACCAGGTCTTATTATTTACACCTGTCTTTTCGAGTTTGTACTTAAGTCAGGGCCAGATGTACAGTAATATGTAGATGGGTGGACTGACGATGCCAACCAACTCTGTACAGAGGGTGCTTTTACGGATATACAAGCAAGGTCTTCTCGAACTGAGCCTGTGCCAGAGTGTAAGCGTGATGTATTATTTAACATGCACCGCTCTCACTGGAAGAAAAAGTGCAAGCAGAGATGATCCTCTCCTTGCTGTAGACACACACACACACACACCAGGCGAGCGTATCACGCAATTACAGAGGGCCCACTGCACAAACAGCGTCCAACTCTTCCTCAGCTTCAGGCCACCGGTGCAGAAAAACACTGCCTTCAAATATTGATTAAGGGTTTTAACAAGGCCCCTAAGGTCCAACAGTTCAGCATGTGGAGGTGTGTCGGTGTCATTCGATGCCCAGGGAATGTGGCCGGGCATGGGTCTATACCCCAGGGGGAAAGTGGAGATGAAACTAAACTCCCAAACCTCGTGCTACTGTCGGAAAGGTTATTCACCACCACCTCAGACCAATTGACCACCCCGTTGACTGTGTGGTAGCCATATGCTGGCATGCTGGCATGCTTTGGGATTACGTGGGAAATCCAGTCTCTGGAGTAAAACTGGAACAAGAGAGCACGAGGCTCAAGGAGAAACTGGACCAAACAGAGCTAGACAAGATGATCCAGAAGGAGGAAAGAGAGGAGATGCATCACACGGTGATCAATTTACATGATACACAGGCACGCACACACTGTGGTATCATCAGTGGGACTCCCCATCAGTGTGTGTTTACACGCACCTCATCTTGGCTTAATTCCGGGCCTCAGAGACAGAAATAAGTTGAATCTTTAGGAGGAGGATTCTGGATTTTGGACAAGTTTCCTTGTGCTCCATCTTGGTCTAAAAATAAAACATGACAGGTACATGGAGTGAGATCTGGAGGCGAAGAGGAGACGTGAGGAGAGATGAGAGGAGAGGAAGAAAGGAGGACTGGAATCTGGTACATCTAGCCGGCACACTCAGATGTGTGCGAGGGGGCTTAATTAGCTAAACAAGCTGCTCCTTCTCCCGACATACAAACACGTTTCCAGGTGATTAAGCCTTTGATGATGATATTGAGGAGCCATGGCATAATTAGCATCCCCGTATTTCTTTTCCCTCTCAGTCTCTCCCTCCTTCCATCGGTCTCCCTCTCCCTCAGTCCTTTGGTGACAGCCTGATGGGAGCTAATTATAGCCCATGAAGCGCCTCTCGCAGCCCTGCTCCCCGGCACAGCGGAGGCTTGGTGTCCTGCTGTCAGCCGCTCCTGATTGACAAGCTCCCGGGGGTGGTAGGGTGAGAGAGAGAGAGAGAGAGAGAGAGAGAGAGAGAGAGAGAGAGAGAGAGAGAGAGAGAGAGAGAGAGAGAGAGAGGGGACCCCCCCCCCCCCACCAATACTGGCACGTCTCTCTCCACTTTGACTAAGGTAGCCATAACATACATGCACAAACCACAGAGAGGAAAGCACCATCACCACCCTTATCAGTGATGTGAGGCTACGATAAATTGCACTAGGCCATGGCGGTGTAAATCTATGTATTGGAAAAACAGCCCATCACCAAGGCCATCATAAATCAGCTGTTGATAAGGAGGGAGGAGGAGAGAAAGGGGGGGGGCATGGAAAGAGAAGAATAGGGTGCCAGACCTTGTCTGAAATAAGACTGATGAGGACAAAGGAGCAGTGCCAATCACCCTGGATCTTCCGCAAAACCCCACTAGGAAAAAAACGTGTTTCAGGTACAGAGGGTTTTGACTTTTGAGCAGCTGGTACAAAAGAAGCCCTGCGAGAGAAGAAGGGGAAGCTTGTTGATAACTTTCGCCCCACCCTCATCTGTAGCACAGCACCAGCTGCCTGCACTTTGGCACCTCTTCAGCAGACATGTAGCATTTTGCCACAGTTAATAAAAATGGTGCGTGTAGTAGCACAAGAACCTAGAGCCTCTGTCTTCAGGGAGATGATTGAGGGAAAGGGGAGGGGAGGAGAGAGAGAGAGAGAGAGAGAGAGAGAGAGAGAGAGAGAGAGAGAGAGAGAGAGAGAGAGAGAGAGAGAGAGAGAGAGAGAGAGAGAGATCAGTTTCGGTTTATTTATGGTGGGAGTGATCTTTCCTTTCAAATCACCCTGCCCATCTTTACACCATGATTAAAGCGGCTACATTTAAGTGCTTGTGGGTGACAGAATGTCTTTACCGAGCTGTGAAAGCTTTTATGAAAGCACTACACCGTAGCACACAGCAAGCAGGAAGCCAGGGGGTCTTCATCTCGCCAGTAGCTGAATACCATAGCACTGACCAGGGCAGAGGGAAAGCGTTTGAGGTCAACAGCGGGTAAGGGGCCGGCGCCAAGTGCTGAAGGCTGATCGGTGTCATGAAGTGGTCCTCTGTTGACCCGTCGGCACAGATCTCAAGTTTCTCCCTGTTCATTTTACAGTTCTTTTCCGCCGTAAACAATGCCAATTTATATCTGCCCCACTCGATGTTGCCACTTCACCGAGACATATGAACACTTCGCCTTTGAATGGACTCATTACCCTGACATTACAAATGGTCTTCATCGAGACACAGAATATCACCAACTGACCTTTAAAAAGTGTCTAGCCTACCTTTCTATGGGCACACACCAGGATTACTGCAAAGCCAGACACAGCAGAAATTACATTGTAAATATAGCTGCAAGCAGCAATGAGGGGGACAAGCAGATAGGCCGGAGTAACCATGGCAACGAAATGCTGTTAGCTCAATGCTGCAATCAGACGTATGGCCATAAGCTGTCAAAGCAAGTTTCACGTCTAGCACGTCAAAAGTTACAAGGCAAAATGCATTTTTGCTAATTGCAGTGACCCTAGAGGTCAAAGGTCACAAAATTTCTTCAGCATTCACCTGATGGGGTCATGAGTCCATGTACCAAGTTTGGTTTTGATACATGCAACGATTGCTGAGATATGAGCTCACTTCCTGTTTGGCGGCTTCACCACAAATTTCGATTGGATGTGACGGGCGAACGCTTCTATCAATTGTCACAGAAATAGAAGATCAGATGAAATTTGTGACCTGTGCGAAATTGTTGGTGTTTTTGATCAAATCAAATATGGCGGCCGAATAAATTATATTGATGTGACAAGTTGCCCTCAGTTGACCTAAGGACCTTTCACAGTATTACCAGACACCACTAGTACAATTTAATTCTAAGCACAGCAGCAGCTACAGGCCAAAAGGCATGTTTTTGAATTACAGCGCCCCCTAGAGGTCAAAGGTCACCAAATTTCTTGAGGGTCATGAGTCAATGTACCAAGTTTGGTTTTGATACATGCAAGGATTGCTGAGATATGAGCTCACTTACTGTTTGGCGGCTTTGCCGCAAATTTTGATTGGCTTTTACGGGCGAACGGTAATACTTCCGAAGACAAAAAGTGATAACTTTTGTGAGGCTTGGTCTGAAGATGATCTGTGTCAAATTTGGTGGGAATCAGAGAAAGTATGTGACCCCTGATACATTTTTTAAAGGGGTCATAGAATGCAAAACCGAGTTTACCTTGTCATAGATGAATAACGATAGTTCAGTGGGTGAAATGGAGATACAGAGAAGTTCAAAACCCCATCCACGCCTCCTTTCTGTGCAAATCTCACAATTCGAAACTCCCGCCATAAAACGGGCGAATCCAAAAGAAGCTCAGAGTTTACGCAAACTCTGAAGTGGTGCCTTATTTGGCTCTGGCCTGTACATTTGTCACGCCCCAAAATTTACATACAGACCAGCCCACTGGTTCGCTGGCCCAAGAACATGAATGGAGGTCGTGAAGATGTCAGACACTAGTTTAGCTAGCCTACTGTTGGGTTTACTTCTACAAGAATTACAAAGCAGGCAGTTTCTCTATCGAAAATGAGCCAGAGAGGTAAATGCAGTGTTCCAGGCTGCACGGAGAAAGGGGAAGTTTGTCACAGTCTTCCCAAGGATCCGAAGACTCGGCAGGCATGGATAATGTTTGTCTATCAGAAGATCCCTGCAAAGTTCGACACTCAGCTGTTCATTTGCTCTAAACATTTTACCGAAGACAGCTTTCAAAATCTTGGACAGTTTAAAGCAGGATTTGCCAAACTTCTTTTACTGAAACGAGGGGCTGTTCCGACCGTAAGGTCATCACAACCGCAAGCTGTAAGTATTAATTTGTCGCTAAGCAGTTGATAGCAATGCTTTTGAAAATCGGACCGGACTTTTGAAAATCGGACCTACGGGTCAAGTTACGTGAGTGAACACACTTCCAACTTCGCTGCTCGGCCCCCAATAATAATAGGAAAATGTAGAAACACAATGAGGTCCTCGCAGCTTCGCTGCTTGGCCCCCAATAATGACAAATTGGTGCTTTCAGGCTCACAAATTGCCACCCTATTGAAACCTTACACCTACAGAGCGCCGTCTCTGGCATCATTGACCTTTCCTTGTCTAATAACATAGTTAACTGGGAAGGCAATTCTCTGCGTAATGCTTCCCGTAAACTCTGATGAGGGGGGATTTTCAGACAATAAGAACCTTCTGCTAACAAGTTCCAGGACTAAATCTTCACTTCAGTGGATAAAGTTCAGAAAGTTTAAGTTCTACAAAGTACAAATTACCAAAGTAACCTTGCTGCTAAAACAGAGAGGACCAAAATATAAAATAAATAAATATATAAAAGATTCTGTGACGCTTTACAATATTGCTTCAGTCAAATGTGAGGGCATGATAGGAATCCAGTGGTCACAACTGGACTTCATAGCTGATTAAGAGCTGAAGTTGTCTCTTTAAGGCACACCTTAAACCGTAACCTACTGCAAGGGGGCAAGTCACTACTGCACTGAGTCAAGATCAAGAATACCTGTCCTAAACATACCTGTATGCAAGTCTGCATTATGGAGGCATGCGTCTAGGCAGGCAGGTATACCCAAACAACTTCACAGTGTCAATGTCGCCGTCCAGGTTCAATTATTCATGACTACCTCCTCAGAAGTTGAACAGGTGGCGCCATCCAGGGAGTGCTCATTCTGCCATGACAATGAGCCCACCCCCCCTCCCCAACCCCTGCAGTCAGTTCACTTCTACCTGCTGTTCACACACTAACTTCAGTGAAGTCTACCCCAGCACAAGGCTCTAGGCTTGCTGTAATTAGACCAGAGAAAAAGCAGTGATACTATCTAGTAAATAAAGCAGTATTTGGTAGGTGATTTTTGTGCTTCTATAACAGGAATGAGCCAAAGGACAAAGGCAACGATCATCATAATCATATGCCAATCCGATAGACATCATGCAACTTACTCTGGCATGAGTTTTGAGTGAGTGAGAAGATAAGGTAGAGAAAAGATGGTGAGAGAAAGAAAAACAAAGAGCGGCAAAAGCCTGAGGCTGATTGACTGATCTGAATAATATCTGATGATTAAACTACCTACCTGCAGCTTCATCACTCCTGTCATGAGGGATGCTGGGACTGGCAGGGTATGGTCTCTACATCAAGACATCTGGATGTGGGCTTACATTAGTGGCAGCCTGCCATCACCATCATCAAACTGACTATACTGTAGCCCTCTCACAAGATCATAATTTACCAACTGATTAAGAGAACTGACATCTCAAAAACGGGACCGTAGCAGGGCAAATCTGCACGACTGTGCACTCCGATGCACCTGCACAACAATCCCTGCCGCGACAATCAACGCGGCCTCCCCCTAAACGATTTCCCTAAGTGCCGACGATAAACAGTGGCAGTGACAACCTTAATGGCCGCTTTCCCCCTCCCGCAGACACTCCACCTCCGTGGGACGTAATTTAGGGAGACAAACTGGACAGAGCCCATCAGCTGGAGGAGAGAAACGAGGGGATGAGGGATGGGGACGAGTGAAGAATGAAGGTCACTCCGCCAGCCTCAACTCCAAGTGACTGTCTAAACGGTGCTGCCACTGCAAGCCATAAGCCGATGATCGCTACCACCACCTGCTCGAGAACTCTGAGTGTATTGCTGCCACCTCATCAGATCTCCCTCAACATGCTCACCCCACCCCACCAGACCATAGCAAAACAAGACACAGACTATTTCAGTTAGCCAGTCACAGAAGACAAGGCTGTAAAAACTAGATACTCTTGACGAGTTCCCACTCGTAAAACTTTTCCTACACGCATCCACAAAAGGTGATGATGTTAAGCCTCACTGTTTTACATTACACAATTCCCTGCTACTCCGATTTTGTGCCAACAGACCAGCCTTAACGAGTGCTTGATTCTGCGGAGAGAATTGAAGAGGAGAGTTTCGTCTCCATTTCATCATGCACCTGCAGGTGTAGTTGGGGGAAGTGGGGATGGGGTTAGCGATGAACAGCCGCTCATCTGCCCAGCAGCAGCTTGAGCAGGGAAGCCTTCCTGTGTGTGAACTCTGGCTGAACCTACTCACGCCACTCCTCTGCTCTCCGGCTCAGACTCTGGAGTAGGTGCTCCTCTTAAACCCCATGTTTTATTCAGGCTTTGCCCCGCAGACAACCTCAGGAAGTTCTGTGTTGTCCCGGGATATTTGACAACAGAAGCTAAACCGTCCGGGTGTTCTAAGTGGAACAGGTGATCCATTAGCCTCTGTGTATACTGTGAGTGTGTAAACTAAACTAGTCCAGAGAGCCAAGCTACATCTCAGGGGACCCAGATGCACAGTAATCTATACACAGATAAAGAGACTGTACTGTAAGTGTACAATACTGTAGGGCAAGAAAGGACGATCAGGCATGAGTTTAAAACAATCCATCCTCTGTGTCCTTCTACTCCATTAAATCAAATAACACAGCTCCACACACTGCATTTCTCTGTTGCAGTGCTATTTTACAGTCTCTGTGTGAGCTTAATAAACTTAACCGGTGCATCATGGGAGTACAATAGCATGCAGGGCTTCTGCTCTTGCATGAGAGAGAGAGAGAGAGAGAGAGAGAGAGAGAGAGAGAGAAATAAAGAAAGAAAGAAAGTAAGAAAGAAAAAAAAAAAAGAAAGAACGAAAGAAAAGTGGTGTGGTGAGAGATAGTCAAGCATTGTTCTCACTCTGCCAAGCTTGTTAAGTTTCCATCACAGGGATGGCTTTGAACTACTGCAGTCACAATGCCGCTAATGCCCCTGTATCTTTGGTGGGTTGCTCTAAAAGCATTCCAGAGCGACCAGGGCCTAAGAGGAGGCCCTACGATGTCTGACAGCACTAAGAGGAAGGACATCCTACTGGTGCACACACCAATCAGCCAGCCACCTGCTTCAACCACATCCCTCAGCAAGCCCTTCACCGCTAATGTCAGGGAACCACCGCAATGCTGAAGCAATGTGGGAGCTTTGGACAGACTGTCAGAAAAGGTCAAGATGAACGAAGAGCAAAGTCTGTAAGCTCGCAGTCACAACAGGACTTGAAACGTGACTTCAAAGGTGCAATTCTGCTTGAGTGAACATGGTTAGCAAGCGAAGTGAGGGAACATCAGCAAATAATATACAGATTCATCTCCATTCAGATAGGGACAGAATGCGAGCTGACAAGAAAGAACAACAAAAACAAAAAAAAATGGCATGTTTGGCACTTAATGAATGGTAATACTGAGCATCATTAGCTACAGGAGACAGAAATGGAGTTGGGCAGAAGTCAGTGTCTTCACAGAAAATTAGGCTCTCCTTCCCCCTCCCTTTTTACTTCGCCCAGCAAAATGTCCTCCTGTTACAATGAACCCCAATGCTCTGACAGCTGTTGATGTCACTCCCACTGGATTTGGCATAGGGGTGGTCTTTGGACTGATATGAAGAGAGGGGGGTGGGGGCCAACATCCCTGCTGGGCAGAGTGGGTGACGCCCCTTCCAGTTTGAACAGCATGGCAGCTAGAGACCTTGCTAATGCCAGTTCCACTATATTCTCTGTGGTGAGTTGAGTGGGAGATCGAGGGCTTAATAAAATTACAGCAGTAAGGCAAAGGCCTTCAAATACATTAGAGAGGAAGAGAATAGGGAGGGGAGATCCGGCCATCATGTTGCCATGACCTACTTTACACCTTTTTCTATAGAGCAATGGCTGAAAAGATGGAAGGAAAAGAAGAAACTGCACACATCTGCCATCAATTTCATTGTCCACAATCTAAGAGATGGATGTGTCTGTGTGTGTGTGTGTGTGTGTACAAAAAACTAAAATGAGGGAAAACATCTATAATGGACACAGACCTTGGTATCAAAGACATAAAAGAAACATTTGTCCTTGGCATTTAAAGATGACTTGCAAATCACTTATCCAAGCACCCTTTATGTCAATGAGAAAACTGAAATCCAGGGAAGGTGAGGAAACAAGGTGGTAAAAGCTGTGTTTCAAAGAAATGTGACATCACCTCGGTCTCTCTGTCCTTCCTTCCCTCCCTCCTTTCCTCTCTCTCTCTCTCTCTCCCCAACTTCAGCTCTCATCGGTGATGCACAGATACCTGGGCCATGTCCTTTCCGTTCAGCATCTGGGTCCTGCTGTCACTGTTCACCCTCAGGTCAGATGAAGCGTGGCGTGTGTGTGTGTCACCCCTTAAAAAGCAGGTGGGACTGGGCTGAGCCGACATGCTTGGGAGCCCTAGACGAGGATGACAGCAGACAATTCTGAGCAGAGACTGGACTCGGCGCGGAGACTGCAAAACAGCTCTCTTAAGAGTCTCTTCCTCTTCCCTACCCTCCCTCGGCCCTCCCTCCCTGTCAGTCTCTCTTCTGTCTCCCTCAACATTGCCAAACTGCTGCCACTCCGACGTAAGGCCCTGGAATGCAGAGGACTGGGAAAGACATCACTTCACTAGCAGCAGCACACTGCCCTATCTCAAGTTCAGTCAGGGTGACTACCCTCCGACAGGCTTTCAATGATTCAGGAGCTGCTTCCCGGGCTCTTTCAGCACATAGCTGCTACATCGATATGACACTGCTCATCTCCCCTGCCACTTGGGGCCGACAACAAGCCACAAGAGTTAAGTGTAGCAGACAAAGGGACTACTAAAAAGGAACATAATAATGATCTTTTAAAGTTCAAGGACAGACCGCTGACCCATTTGATTTTTTTTTTCCAGTACTTTGACCTGAATGATAAACACCCTGTAGTCCATGTAAGGGCAGAGGCCTTTTAAAAAAAAAAAAAAAATTGTCATGCATGTCCAACAGAGAGGGCGATTAGCTGAATTCTGCTGGGGAAAGGTCACAGAGGGGTGAGTCAGACATTAGGGAAGTGCTTCAGGGATATTCCAAGAAAAGTCAAATCTTGGACATCTTACAGTCAATCTGTCTTTCTTCTTTTCAAGAAGAAACACAAATAAAGAAATACAGATTATGCCACTATTCACATAGGGATAAGCTAAATAGTCAAACTGAATCTGTTAAACGTTAAAACCAATCGCACACAATGACCAAACCATTGGAATGCTTTCCGGAGGCACAGGCTATGATCTAGGCTACCAACCAAAGTCTCCAATAGAGCAACAAATAAGATCCTGAAACCTGTGGTCACTGGCGTGCACACAATGACACCACTTTGTAAAAACTGACTCACAAGCTTACTGAAAAGCTGATGTCACCATGTTTAGAAATTAGATCTTTGAGGTCACAAACTTTACAATACATGCCATTACGATATGACAACCCTGATCATAGACAGATACGTATGCTAGGACTCTGATATTGTAACCATCACAATGAAGTTACACCTGTTGCCAAGCAACTACAACCAGCCATGGACTGTTGGGCAAAAATGTGATCCAGTGATCCAGTTTCTATGGTGTCATCCTAAACCATATCTATAGACCCTGTTCCTAGAGGGCTTCCGGTTAAAACGTTCAAAACCAATACAGATACTTTTAAATGAAAATAGATCGGACTTCAGCATAATGCTCTACAAAGTCTTGACTTTAAAACTTTTTTAAATTGTTTTGTTTGTCGCCAAGTTACCATTAGGGTTGGGTATCGTTTGGGTTTTATCCGATACCGGTGCTAAATCAATACTTGCCAAAATGGTGCCTGAACCGGTACTTTGTTTTGCTTCAATACATTTTGTCTTACCCCTTAAAACACAATAATTTTTTTACATGTTACATGCCGGTGTTGAAGTATTTCGATTTCCAGCGCTAGTAGGCATTTTAACAGTGCTAGGCTATGCGCAAAACATTAGGCTACCTCCTGTCAGAGAAGCTTAATTAGCAATATCGTGCGGTGATGGTATCAATACAGAAGAGGTATGTTTGTCACCTACATATTTATGTTTTTACAAGCAAACTTTTCGCATAAGCTTCAAATTCATTGTGATGCTATATGGGCCTCATGCATATGAAAGATTAATGTCATTATGTAGTTCGGAAGTCATAAGAACATACCGTGTTTTCATGTTTCAACTTTGCTGATAACATTTCAAATAGATGCCAGTTAGCGCATTAGCAAGTTTTTGTGTAAACTAGCCTTCTGCTTGTGTCTAGTTATGCTAGATTTCGACAAGAGCTCGTGGCATTGCTATAAAGTAGGCTAAATGGCAATGGCATGGGCTCACGCAAGCTGTTAAACACGGTCCACTAGCCTGTGGTGCACCTCTCTGCTTTAAGCTTATCTTGAAGTGTTTATGTTAGCTAACGGTATACAGAGAGTGGTGCTATCAAAGCAAGATGCTACAGAATGCGTATGATGTGCAGTGATGCCTCGTATTAATAAAACAAAACGCTGGAGACTTAAAAAGTGGCATCGAAATGAGGCACCGAAATCCACGTTGTTATTCGATGTCATTACTACTGTCTGCCTCGGCGCCGGTTACCTATTGGAACAGAGTTTCGGTGCCAAACCCTAGTTACCATTAGCTCAATGTTGTTTTCTGTGCCACCTGAAATGCCTCAGGAACATTATGGAGTTGAAAGGGTCAATACGGCTCTAGTATTAGCCACCAAGGGTCATTATTGCAGCTTCAGTTCTTTTCTAAATCTGAAAAGCATTTGAAAGCATGCAGGAAAGATGGATGATCTTAAGAAACAGAAAAAGAGAGAGAGTGCAGACCCATGTCCCAGTGGTAGTTCCCACAGCAGCATAAGGCCTGCCAACAGAAAGTGTGTGTGTGTGTGTGTGTGTGCGTGTGTGTGTGTGCGTGCATGCAAGTGCCGCATAGGATGCCTGCAGCTGAGTCAGGAGACCAAGGGGCCACAGGAGTCTCAAAACACTGACCACAGACTGGCTTAATTCTACACAGGTAGGTGTGTGTGTGTGTGTGTGTGTGTGTGTGTGTGTGCGTGCATGCAAGTGCCGCATAGGATGCCTGCAGCTGAGTCAGGAGACCAAGGGGCCACAGGAGTCTCAAAACACTGACCACAGACTGGCTTAATTCTACACAGGTAGGTAGGTGTGTGTATATATATATATATATATATATATATATATATATATATATATATATATATATATATATATATAGTATGCAAGGAGGTGTGCACCCAAATGAGTGAGCATAAAAAGATCTGTTGAGTTCAGACAATATTAATTTTAATCTGACAGTTCTTAATAGTCTTATTACATCAGCATCCACAGATTTCAGCCAGTAGAAGGCAATCATTGTTATTACCAAACCACTTCTTGAAACCATCACATAAAAGAATTGCAAACCATTGACTGCAAATGAGCATAGAAAAACAGATCAAAAGCTTAGAAAATATTGAGAGGAATAAGAAGACAAAATTACTCATCTTGAGAGCAGACACTCTTGCTGAAGCAGAAGATTATTAAATTTGTCATTCCATGTGAGATTTTCTAAATTGAGAGATCATCATAAAAAGAATTCTAAAGTAATAGACTTCACTTTACTCAATGGACTTTCTTACAGGAAATGATTCAACCCTTTTAACAAGGAAGGCCGTTTCTCATTTTCAACCCAACCTTAAAGGGATATGCAGGATTTTCTGACCTGAGCTGTTGGGCCCCATTTTTACATCTTTTTAGGTCCAAGATTGGTCCAGTATTGAGTTAACATTTGGCGGTTAAAGCGTTCTAACTCAATACTAGACCAATTTTGCTCGTTTTTGTCCCTAGTAAAAGTCTGGTCACAAAAAGAGGGCCCATGTCTAAAAAAATCCTGAGCTTCATCTTGAAGTCTCTCCATCCTTTGGGTTTTGACAATCTCAGGAAAGCATTCATCGCATTCTTAAAACTGCACAGGGCCACAATCCTTAAGGACGATTATATACCAGAAGAGTACAATATTTTGAGACAACTTGTCTAAATTGAGGAACTGAACTGCTGAATGAGCAAACAAACAAGGCTGGCTTCTCTCCAAAAACCTGTCTACAACTTTGCAGTGTTCCGTTTGAATCTGTACTGCCAATTCGGGGTACACCTAGCAATGTGTTAGATTGGTTTAGATTGTGCTAAAAACCCGAAACAAGCAAATCGTTCCACCTCACATCTATACGGTCTCACTGCACTCAAACATGTATTGTAAATCATGCATGCCTCTGGTGAGACTACGGCCAAGCTCCCAATGTCACAAAGCATAAAGACCACACAAGTCCAGGGTCCTAGATGATCAACATTAATACCTTCCCCTGTGGTCCAAACAGTTCGGCTAGCCTACATCTAGAGTTCTGACCATTCCCTAATGAGGTCCTTTTTAATTAAGAGACAAAGCCTAATGTTACCACATTAATCTTCTCTCCCCACACGACAAGCCTTTTGTGAGGAAAGATTTCACTCGTCTAGTCATTTGCTAGCTCAACCTCGAAGCCTTGTCTGTAGTCTGTCGGTTTGATTAGGGAAGCAGCTGCTCAGTGGAAGGCTACCTTTTAACAGTCAAATTAAAACAAAAGATGGATAGGGTTGGCATACGCAGAGATAATAACGCAAAATATTAATTAGACAATTAATTTGCAAGTAATTTTTCTATTCAGTGGACTAGATATGGTAGATGAGGCATTAAGAATATCGGACTAACCTATTCCTTATCCATGTCAATTATAGTCATTTCAGGACAATCAACAGCAAATCAACCAAGCTCTTCGGCTGGCTACAGTGCTCTGTCTGAGCATGTGCAGCACATTTAGTGAGACACTGTTGTATCAGATAGTCAGACTCCGGCCAGAAATATCTTGTCCACAACATAACAAAAATACACCATTATAAGTGCTGAAGTCAAAAACTTATCCCAAAAAGAAGGCGCAAAAGTCCGGCAGAGTTCCGTGCAAAATTCCTTGACTACATAGCGCAAAGCCTGAGTCAGGGTTCGTACACCTATTCCAAGATCAAATTCAAGCACTTTTCAAGCACTTTCAAGGTCAATTTTCAAGTTTTTCCAGCACTTTACAGCGGTGGCAAATGACATTATACGAATATACCAACTCAAAATGATTTTCACTTTTTTATCATTTAAAGATGGTTTTAACAGACAAAACTGTGTTTCTTAATAGCAGGAAAAGAAATTAAAGGAAAACTTAAAAATGCGTCACCTGTCTGGAAGTAGACTTAGCTTGCTATCTAACTGGCTGAGTCAATATACCAAAAAAAAAAAAACATTAAAAAAATAAATAAAATAAGAAAAGAAAATAATAACCCAACAAATAACTAATTTTTGCTGAATATGTGTACTCAAACTAATGTTAAGGCTGCTCTTTCATGACAGTCAAGACTGATTAGGTCTCTTTCTTGCCTACAACGGCATGCAGACAGGCCTACATCTGTCATCATGAGCTACCAACCAGTAGGCTAGCAATGCGGAGATGTGACGTAAAGATGACGGAGTTGTCATATAATTGGATAAATTTAACTTCTTGCCAAAAGGCACGATATGCACATATGCATGGTGTTTTAATGTCTTTCCACTTGTAGGGCCTATAAGCATTAAACCACAAAACTGAGCTGAAGTTTGACATGACCAAGCCAGGATTCAAATACCGAGGTCATGGGTGTTGATAGAAATGTTGCCCCCCGCGAAATACTATGGGGGTCTGGGGGCATGCCCCCAAGGAAGAACATTTTTAAAAATAACCCCTTAAATGATGACTTATGGTGAATATTGCGGAAACTAATAGATACATTTACATAAATATAATTTATACATTATAGCATAAAATCACACTTAGAAATACAGCCTATTAGGCATATGGTACATTTATAAAAGAGCAAAGTAGCCTATATATGCCTATGAAAGACTTAGCCTTTACATTACAGCCCTCTATGGTGATCATGATCATTTTGACGTATGACGGGATTTTAAATGCTTGCGCAATTATAGCCTATTCTATGTAGAAGAGTTAAACGGGAAATTTGAGATAGGCCTTGTCAGCAACAGACAGGTTCGTTTATAAACAGGGTTAGAATTATAGCGCAAGCCTTTGAAGATCTCCATATGGATAAAACTTAGGCTACAACCAGGTAAGGAGTTTAGCACGTATCCAGAAATATTTTTGATAAGAAATTATTTATAGGCATAGGTTAGGCCTACAGTAAGTCTGTAGGCTATGGGATGGATAGCCCATCTGAATGTTTTTGGATGCCACCTGTGATTTTATTATTTTTGGGCATAGCCACGGTATAGGCTAAATCAAGGGGAAATAATGAGTACGTCTATTCTAAGGTAAAGTCCACAAAAATAGACTTGATGGGCCCGCCAAACACTGCCGGAACTTTAAGAACGAACGATATTTTGTGTTCCGAACCGGTTCAGGACCGATATGTTGGTGGCGGAACGCATGCAAGAACGAAAATGTTAAACATAGGCCTACCTGAACCGTTCGGAACGGAACGTTTGAAAAATAATTTCGTTTTCAAGCCCTGCTAAATACATTTGATATCCACTACATATTGGTCAGACAGACATTTAGGCCATTAGGCCAACATCTTCCAATCAATTTTCTGCTTAGAAGGTTCAGTAGGCCTGACAAGAACTAGGTCTCAGTACTCTTAAGCTGAATGCCAAAATACAACCACATCCTTTGACTGGCATTGTACATATTAGATGTGGTCAAAGCTTACCCACTCAAACCATTTACTCAGACTCCATCTAACTAATGAAAACCCAAAAGAATTATGGGACAGATAAATGGCACAGCTGACACCTTTCTCCTCTGGTCGAATGATAAAAGACCAATCGAGCATTATTAAACCACAGGCTTCTGAAACTCTTGGATATAACAGTGCCCCAGCAGCAACAGGAGAGGGAAAGATCGGCTGAGCTTTAGCACGACTTTGGGGAAATACAGAGTCGCCCCCCTCCCATATAACCCCCATCTGAACATGTGAAATGAGTGCATGAGAGCCGGGAGAGCAGGGAGCGATAAGCGGGAGCCAGACACAGGCTGCATTTATGATCATTATGGATTTTGGCGGGGGTGTGGGGTGGGGCTGCCAGTGAGCTGGTCCATGAGTTTCGCTTGAGTGACACGGGATTGAGAGATCACCGGAGGATGAAGGGGAGAAAGGGAGAGGAAAGAAATGGAGTGAGAGCAAGAGAGTAAAAAGTGTGTGAGTGAGTGAGTGAATGAAGATAGAGGCAGCGGTTGTCAATGCATGTGGCTTCAGTGGGCCACCTCCCCTGCAGACTCCTCGGGGGACCAATTAGAGGCCTGGCATTTAAGACTCCCCTGGAATTGCCCTGCAGGCCGCCTCCCCCATTTGTTTACCCGAGCACTTCCATCAGCCACTGCAGCAGCAGCAGCAGCAACAAACACATTTGGCTGCAGTGGACCGGTGGGATGAAAAAACAAAAACAGGCCATAAAAATGCCATTTGGGGAGTTTAAAGTCTCCCTGACTGATTCCTTCTTGATTGTGTTGGATGCCGCCTGATGGCATCACTTGCTTTAACAACCCCAAGTCATTGGCTGCCATGTCCCCGAGGGACCCAGTCCCTAAAGTGCCCTTATGTCTCAAACAGGCCGGTCATTTCACAATTAGACACGGCACCGCAAAGTGAGATGTCTAACAACACTGACAACAAAAGGATACCTTAGATCTTGGATTACAAAGATATTCTTGAACTGGCTCCAGGAATATATTAAAGGTTCCATTGGAACTAGGGATCGACCGATATAGATTTTTTAGTGCCGATACCGATTTTTTCCATCAGCCTTAGCCGATGACCGATACAGCCTGCCGATTTTCTTGAGCCGATATTTGGAGCCGATACTGCTTTTATTTTGCTCCCTCAATTTACATCATACAAATGACACATAATTACACAAATGATATAACAAATGTTATAAGTCTCAATTTAAAAAAGGAACATTTACTGAACTTATGGATGGGTGCACTGAATATGGTTAACTGTGCAAAATGCTTTCATCAACATCTTACAACACAGCCTTGATGATGCATTGCTTGCTGACATATTATAAGACATAATTCAGGTCATCACAAAATGCCCTTTGTCAACACATTTAAATAATAACAATAAGCCTGAAAAGTAGCTATTGAAATAAAGTGCTTGATTTGTAATTTGCATGGTTTCAATTTTTCTATGTCTATATTTTTCTAAAAAAAAGCTGCCAGATGTGTCAACCACAGAACATAAATCAGCAGAGGAAAATAACGTGGTGTCAGATGTTTCTGTTCTAAACGGCATCAACGTCAAAAGGTATAAAAACATATCTCTCAAAGTTTTAAAATCTCTCCTTCAGGTAGCGCAGCACTCTCATATCGCTGTGATGCGTGAGTCACACTGAGTGAGACAGACCAGACGCACACACAAACTTCTGTTTAGTAGCTGACGAACCACCATTGAACTGGATGATTGATAATGATAACGTTAGCAAACGGCTCTACACAAGTAAGGCATACACGGTATGTCTGGTACATGATAAACGTTAACACGAATTAATATTCAACTACATATAACATGTCTCTCACTATTAAAGCTCTGATATCACTGGGCCCCGCTCGAAGCCGGCCCCGCTCGAAGGGAGAGGGGGAGGGAGATGCACACACCACACGCGTCCAAAACTCAGCCAGGTGGTCGCTGAATAAAACTCGCACAAATATCTCGGAACAACGTTGTCATCACTTAATCATATGATTGACCAGTGTTAGTAACAGCTACCGCTAAAGCATGCATACGGACAGCCTACAACTTAGCTATTTGCAGCTCCCTAAATACAGCAAGCAGTTTTATGGAAGAGGCATTCAGAGAGGGAGACAGAGAGACACACACACAACCACACGTGTCCAACACTCAGCCAGGTGGTCGCTGAATAAAACTCCCACAAATACCACGGAACAACGTTGGCATTACTTAATAATTTGACCAGTGTTTGTAACAGCTACGCTACCGCATGCATATGGATAGCCTACAACTTAGCTATTTGCAGCTCCCTAAATACAATAGCAAGCAGTTTTATAAACGAGGCATTAAGCATTAAATAAAGTACCTATCTATCATCCGCATTTTCCATTTGGACCCACAAACTTGCTTCCACCTTCAAAGTGTATGGCAATATTTCAGCTAAGTCAAACAGTTAAAAGATGCTTTGAAAGATTAAAGTTTACTGTTGTCTTGAAGAGCAGGCTTTCAGCACTCAGCTTGTGGGGGAGGGGCAGTCTGCATGTGAATTGCAGCGTCTCCAGCAACACAGAGCTGCCTGTGGACGCTTGGATGTAAATAATGCGGGAAAAAACTATCGGTGAATGCAGCCGCTTATCAGCCGATGCCGATACATGTAAAAAACGCAAATATCGGCCCGATATATCGGCCGGCCATATTGTAACGTTTTTTGAGCATCTATTTTGGCAGATATGCACGTGCGCAAGGCTTTACAACACCAATCTTGCTCCAGCGGCGAGATCACAACACATGACTGTCACGACAACCCACCACATGATTGCCACAAAGTCAACTTTTTTGCCGCAGAAGGGGCGGGATATAGACAACTGCTAGCCTAGAAATCTATTTCTAGCAACTGCCAGGGCTAGTCTAGCAACTCTCCATTGGCTTGTGAGCTCCAGAAATCGAAACTCAATCAGGCCAATGAAATCGTGTAGAGTCGTTAGGTGGGCTTAACATAATGATTGATGGCAGAGTTGCAACGGTTTGGCTTGAATTCCCTGCTACTTGAAAACAAATAAGATGGATGTTGCTGTTGGCGAACAGTGTGACACGAGTTAAGCTTTTATTAAGTTGGCAAACGTTTGAACTTGCCAACTAGCTCCGCTGGTGGGAAACGCATGGGACTCATAGCGCTGCCGCTGTCCTATTGCGTGCAGAGGGAATTTGAAAGACAACTAATTATCCCGCCCCTCGGACTGAGCACTGCGAACGGTGAGTGCCCAGACCCTACATTTTAATGTGGGTCTGGCTCGTCAGGCTAGACAACTGCCATATTGGCGTTATAAACTAACCCCATGCCTTTTTATGGAGTATTTTTTGAGTGCTGTGGCTTCTCATTAGAAAGTCTCTGGCTTAGCTGTCTGTGTGAGGAAGTGCCGTATGGTATGGGATGGATAGAGAGAGCAGGCACCCTGCATTTTGGAGCCATGGCTTGGGCTGTTTGATGTCACTGACAAAGGTACAGACAGTTCAAGTGAGGGCATTGCTGTCACGCCAAGTGTTCTCCTCTGTGACTGTGTGAACTTTTTGGAGAGACTTCAGAGACAAATGCAGAGAGGCAGGCAGAGAGACACACACGTACACACTTTCCAGAGCCTCTTCTTATAAAAATCTGCCATCTCTGAAGCCTTCAACACACAACTTCAACTGTGAAAATATTCCCAAATGTGAATTTAAAGAGGACAGAAAACATCAAGTGTCAGATCAGGAAAAGGAGCAAAAGCTTGATACACCTGATGGGAAAAAAACACCTCTGAGCATCTAAAAACTTGTGAAATGTGCAATGCAGCCCTTTTACACCAATGCGTCAGTGCAGAATTAAAAGGCTTCACAGAGCCCACATAGTTCAGCGCACAGGCACATGAGGCTAGTGAATTATTGATGGATGGACCCCACCTTTACTGGTTCTTAGGTTACAAACCACACTGGATTTACCCTTTCATACACTGCCAGCTCTACCCCAACACCTCCCCACACATATGAACACACAAGTGTGTGTGCACACACCCACAAACAGACACACAGACAGGCTATGAGCCAGTGCTTCTGCGCTGGACATGTGGGCCTCCATCAGGACATAATTTTCCGGCACGTTCCACCACAGGGGTTCTGGTCTATGCCATCAGGCACCAGTTCCAGAGGGTTGCTGAGGACATCCAACTGATGATTCTATTAAGACCCTCATCTGCAAGGTTATTCAGAGTAGTTTTGTGCTTGCAAAACAGACTTTGTGAAAACAAAACGCCACATGCCGATGCAGACATGCAGAAAAGATTTCTGATCTAAGCAGAATTATAATTTTTGTGGTATGGCATAATTTCCTCACTGTATGATTTTAGGCTTATTCGTGTTTAAAGCAACACAATACAGTTATTTTACCTTGAAATAAAAGTCTTCAAAAATCACTCACACTGACTTAACATGGAGAATGAAGTCTCTGGCAATGCCAATGCCCAGAATGCTTGAAATTGCTACTGTAACATTTTATCGGGTAGGACCATGATCCTTGTAGTTAATTTTGGACTAACTGGGTATCGTCTTAGTGCTAAATGGCATTGAATTTTGACGGCAAGGAGCATTGCGTAGATATCAGTTCTTCCATTGTGCTCCTTTAAGACAAATCAGCTTGCAATACTGTAAACTTGAAACTATAATGTCTTGATCTTTGTACCTGCATGGACAGAATTACAAGCAATCGACTTAGTGTAAAAAAGATACTCTAGGTGAAAGCCAAAGAAAGGTGCAATATTGGGGCAAAAATGATTCTTGCTCACCAAAAAAGTAACAAGATAGCTCTTGGATAGCTGGGTGTGAACTTTCAAGGATGTGTTCAAGGTTGTAGAGTTGGAACAAGGCCATGGTGTGCATTACTTTGAAACATCTGGGAGGAAAAAGGAGCATCTGAGGCTAAGCTGTGAGCCAGACTCCAAAACAATAAGCAGACAACTGGCAATTCAATATTTGGTGATGACACAGCTGCAGGGACGCAAATCTCAAATTCTTTTAGCTGATTAGATATGATTTACTGTCTGGGCAGGGCTCAACAATAATTTCTCAGAGTAGAAACACTTAAATCCATTTGCTAGTATTGGCATTATCTCCTCACAAAAAAAAAAAAGCTTTCCTTTAACACTCAACAAAGGCCGAAGAATTTAGGTAATTTTTTACAATAAATTAATTCACTACTATACGTCAACTGTCTGTGGCATATAACTTAGCCCTCCTTAAAGTACATTATTGTTGACTTGTTGTGAATCAATGGATTCATCTGCAACAATGATTTATTCCATCCAAGTTGGCTGCCGTTCCGGAGGTGCTATAGAACTGCCCACTGCCACAAAGTACCACAGTGCCGATACAGACATTCTGTGTGACTCAGACATGGCATTTGCTTGGCTTGCAGTTATGCACTGACAGCTCAGTGGATGACTGTTCCATCAACTGGGAGCCTGTGCTAACCTCTGCCCTCAGATATTGACGTCTTTTGGCTGAGTACCGAGGAAGATTTACAAGCATGCTAGTGACTGACAGCTGGAAGTTTGGGAGATTGTAAGGGTGCTGTTTTTTTTGGGGCAAGGTCTTGGACTTGAAGGTCCATCATTCCAGTGATGGACAGAACAACTCACCCTTGCCTTGCTCATTGACTACAGGAGATCAGCTTATCGATAATATACAGGAATAGCCACGGATGGCTACATCACGCTTAATCAATTAAGTCTGTGGTTTTTCAGCAGCTGATTGTGCATTCCACCTGAGACGTACTCTAGAATGGCGCCCTGTGCTAGAGTCAATCCCATTTGATGCACTGCTTTAAAGCAATCCCAGAGAGAGAGAGAGAGAGAGAGAGAGAGAGAGAGAGAGAGAGAGAGAGAGAGAGAGAGAGAGAGAGAGAGAGAGAGAGAGAGAGAGAGAGAGAGAGGAGAGGTGGTGTGGTTAGAAGGAGGGGGTGGTAGCATGAAAGCAGCCTGAGTAAATAACAACCACATGTGTATAGCACATAATCCATTTGCCCAGGCACCACACTGACACCACCATTTCACAGAAAAACAATCTTGCTTAGTGGAGCTACATAAAAGAGAAATACAGCACCCAATGAAGATAATACATGAGTGGATGGTAAGGCTTACTGCAGTTGGCCCAACAGGAGGGCTGCCTGGACCACCAGAGAAATGGATAAGAGGGAGAGCAACATGGAGAGAGAAAAATAAATCATGACAGTAACGGCTCCCACACACAGCTGCGTGCATCGCGTTGCTGGAGACGCATCCCATTCACTTTAAATGGGCTCACGTGATCCGTTGCCGAACTGAATTGTGGGTCCGTCGCGTCGCGTTTCTCCCGCTGCTCGCGTTCAGCTGTTGCTGCACCGACAGACGGCACCGGCCAATCAAGCCAATCTACGGACGGCACCAACCAATCACATTACGGTTTTACTTCAAGTCATTTGCATAGCTACCGTCGGGAACACCCACTGGAATGCGTTGACGGAACGCAGCTGTGTGTGGGAGCCGTAACACAATGAGCAAGAGATAGACCAGCAGCATCAGCAAACCATTTGTTTTAGCTCAAATTACCCAGGTTCTCTGGTTATCTGAAGTTGTCAGAGAATTATCAAAGAATAAATGTGGTCTTGTTCCTTAATTCCCCCATGATGCAAGTGACGAGGATGATGGGTGATCAAAAGGAATGAGAAGTCTTTGAAAAGACAAAAAAGGATCAATGGTAGAGGGACCAGCAAATAATCAGGAGATGCGGCTTGTTAAGTGCAGCGCTCAGTCAATCAGCACCCTACCTTAGATCAAGGTCCTAACCCTCAATAGACCGTTAGCCGTTAACGCCCACCCAGACACATCCACTCGGACATCCTCAGGCCAGGCCTCCTGTGAACCGTGGCACACGCCCAAAGTTGGCCCCTCTCCATTTGGGGCCCTCCAGGCAGGACTGGGTACAGCACTTTAATTGGTCTATCGATTTCTTGCCGTGAGGTGGGCCTTCTGGCACAGGAATGAGGGCTGTGTATCATCAGAAGTGGACAACAGATGCCTGATAAAGACTATTAAATCTTTCACCCAGATGAAGGACATGGCATTAACCACAGGTGCCAAGCGATATTTCATCGTCGTCATCAACACATCCTCTAAGGCCATTATCATTAAAGCTGAAAAAAGGATATTAAGACAGGGAACAGAAGGAAAGGTGAAGTCTTTCATTTTTCTTGCATTCTCCTTTAGATGAACTGTCAGCTGAAAATATTCAAGGAAATCTCAACTTTGAACCATAACTTATTAGACATCAAAACAGAGTGATTAAGCTTCAGTCCAGGCTTTACTTAATGAGAACCATGAGTCATTCATTAGCCCGCTTTAAGTAAATTAATTTTTTAAACAATACATCCCAGTTCTTTTGTTAATGAGACTCGCCTACTCAGGACTTTAAAAAAGGCACAGTGCTTCACACAGTAGAAATAGTCTGTGCTTAAATGGTGCGATTAAACAAGCGTGAGCCTGGAAAGATGACACCATTACTGTGATGGCCCTAAACCTAGACAAACTGTTAGGCCTACGTGATAAATCACAGGTTAAGACATCCTTTTGAACAAACCCAGAAAGCAAATGAATATCCCTGACAAAATAAAAGGCTTTGTGAATGGTGTGATGAACAAAAACAAATACAGATACAATATTCCTACCATGTGCCCAGGCTTTTGTGTATTAACTATACATTAAAATATGATAAGGATACTGGAATAAAAGTACAGTAAGACATCACTAATCACACACTGTGGCATATTTTGGGGCCCTAGTTTTGAAGTCTGAGCCACAACATTCCTATAAATAACAAAATACTCCAGGCAAAGTCAGGAGCTTTCAAATAAAAACAAGGCATCCGTTCTTCTGCAAGAATTTCCATACGGAAGTTGTACCGTTAACAGGAATTTCTAAATGCTCAGCATGATGTAGCCTTGCCGGCTGTGATTATTATAATAACCTTACAGAGTCCAACTCAACCCCAATAAGACCCACTTTACCACACTGAAGCAAGTGTTTCCTCCATGAATTATGGATGAGAGAAGAACTTCCAGCCAACCATGGCCTAGGTCTATTTTTCTGGAAATTGCAATTTCATGTGCTAGAGGTTAAACTGCTATCTAGTGTGGTATATTATGAATGAACTATGTGATTTCAGAACATGGACGGGATAAACGGCCACTGTTGTCTCCCTTGGCTTCTGAACCAATGCAGAGCGGTCAAAAGCAGAATCATTTTTCCCTGCATTTTCCCCATTAAGACACTGGACATCTTACAATTCCCCCACTGTCCTAAGCAGAAATGTGTGGCACAGCCATTTCTTCCTCATTACTTTCGAACGATCCCCTGAGACCATAGTCTTCTTGTGCCAATCTCAAGTGGTCAATGGTTCTTTTGGAAAAAAATAACAAGTGTCCTAATCAACAAAGTACACCATAGGAACAGGATCAGAAAATACTGAGCTTTTAGGTGGCCAGTGAGCACGAGCAGAGGGGTGAAGGCGTAAAAGCAAACTTTACTTTTTGCAGTGTCTAGCCTACTTCACTTTTCCTCACCCCATCAACCCAGCATGGGTTCTTGTACAAAGTTTCACAGTAAAATACTGTCTAATATCCCTTCCCTCTAAAAACCCTCTGAAGACACTGAAAGAGAAAAAAGGATTTCAAAGGTTTCACATCATAACACAAGTCAATCTCTGCAATATCAGAAGAGGTTGTTGGGCAGGCCCTCTCAAAGCCAAATGGAGAGAACACCAAAATGTGTGTAGCATGTGGAATACATAAACCAGTTAATTATTAAACACTCACAGCATGACAAAAATCACTAGTATACCCACTCCCCAGTGGCGGGGTCTGGTCAAGACCATTTTGATGGCAATCCCTTCGAATAAAGCAAACTGTTCCCGACTTAGTCACCCTGTGTCTGTCGGTAGCTTGTTCATGACTAATTCATTAGCTGTCCAAAAATATATCAGTGGAATAAGGCCTCGCTGATGACCTTTAGCAGCCTTGGGTTTCTAAGGCAGGAGATAAAAATGTGCAGCGAGGCATCGGGGAGAGGATAAACTGACTTATATAAGCAGGGCTCTACACTAACATTTTTTTTCAAGAGCACTTGTGCGCCCAAGTTAAAAAATGTAGGAGCACAGACAAAAATTTGGGCGCACAGTCAGTTCTGTACTTAACTTACAAATAATCTAACATTATACTGCAGCTAACAGTTAAACATGCCAGTGCACCAATTGTGAATATTAAGAATGACAACATTTAGGCTACAGGAAACAGGATTTTAAAGATCAGTGCCTACTTTATTTTCAGTCTGTTCTATTTTCCTACATTTTGTTAATGTAAAATAATATAATACATTGCCATATTTGCATTTAGCCTGTATATCAAGTATCCTGCCAAATGTAGGCCAATTTATTTATTTGTGAATCCATCTATAGCTAATCCAAATATGCCCATGGTGACCTATCTGACTGCATACTGCCTAATACTACTACTAAAACAGTCCATTTCCTCTTCCACAAAACCCAACATAGGCTAATCAAGGATATATGTTTTATACTTTTAGTTTTTATTTGAAATATCTGCATTGATGGGGGCAGTAGGCAAACGTTAAGTGCAAAATGAAAGTAGGCCTAAGCTTGTATTCGGTGTAAACAAGCATGCGTGGAAGCCTGGAGTTGTCAGTAGCGTTCTACCTTTGAATAAAATGGGAGTATTACAGGAGGCTACTTTTGTGCCGGTTCGCTACAGCTATATTTTGCATATTGCAGCCAATACGTCAACTGGGCTAAAAGGCATGTTGGGTTACCTTTCCTTCTCTCACTGCATTCTCAGAATCTCATCCTGTTCCTCCTATATCCAATGAATTCGGTGGATAGAAGAACTAATTTCTTCAATCTTTGCATCTTGGCTGGCTAGTCTAACTTTCCGCTTTTTCCTGCGCGCTCTTGGATTTGATAGAAGCGACTACTAGCGAGTCACAACGCGAAACTGCTAACGTTGATGGGAGGTGTAGTTTTTATGCTGCATTCGCGACGTGATTCTATGGTTTGCACCAGTAATGTTTCTCGATGTTGCAGTGTATTTTGTAGACAAACATTGACATGGTTAGAAGTCATTCGCACCAGTGCGCCTAAATATTTTTTTGCACTCGCACGCATATGCGAGTGAAATGGGCGCACTGTAGAGCCCTGATAAGTGAAGAGAATGTCACAATGTGAGCCCTATTACTCCGCCAACAGTGATAAAATGTATCCGGAATGGGAGGGGAGTCATTTTTGTTAAGTGCTGTTTCAGGGCAGAACAGACAGAAAACTTCCTTGAGTCGATTTCATTTTTTTTTTTTATCTTTCTGTTGTTCAGCCATACTACTGTTCTACTGCCCGACATTTCAATGATGTCATGCTGATGATTGGATGAATCCATCACTGTGGAAACATAGCTTCTCTCTGGGTAGAAATAGATCCTATTCTCCAAATTATCATAGCTGACGTCTGGGGCATTGACAAAAACTAACATCATACATTCCCAACTCGTGCTTCATGAACTTGGAAATAAATTACCTTTAATTGACCTATGTGCAAACTGACCATTTATTTTTAAATATCCTGAAAAAAAACTGATTCAGCTAAAGGGAAGAGCTGAAGTTTCTGGACTCGAGAGCCACAGGGGAATGCTGTAAGGAGCCAGAATGCATACTTCAAAGGCTGACGATGCATGAACAAAAGCCCTTGGTGTGTGTGTGTGTGTGTGTGTGTGTGTGTGTGTGTGTCAGGAGATATTGAGGATCAAAGAGGAAATATTTCTCAAAGATGAAAGGAGTCCATCTCTACGGTGGGACTAACATTTCCTCTGAATTATGATTTTGGTCAACCACTCCATCTCTACCTGCCTGGACTGGTATGGTGAACCTGAAATAAAAACAGCCACGTGTGCCCAAAATGGCTGAAATTTCTGAATGCTTTCCACTAAATGAAGGACAAATAGCAAGTTTATCAGCTAGGTTTTCTATAGCAGTCGGGGGTAGAGGGTTTAAAAGGCAGAAAATGGAAAGAGCTTCGGAGGATCATAACTGAGGCAAACATCCCCAGGTAGAGTCACCTTTGGGTGAATGCACACCGCTCTGATTCTGTGCAGATTTAACAAATCCTGCCAGCCATGCAGATTTACCGCCAGCTCTCTTTCTCACTGCCCCTCTTCCACACCCTCCCCCCTTCCCAGCGCTCTCATCTTCTGTCCTGTTCTACATCAACATCTACATTCTCTTCTGCCTTGTGTAGTGCACAGAAAAAAGGCAGTGAGTTCTGGCAACGGCTGTCTGACCTACAGGCACCATGCACACATCCAATCCCTGCTACATGAACAGAGTAAAATGATCGCAAAGAAAATCAGCACCCTTGCAAACCCCCCCCTACCCCCCCCCCAACAAAAACTGTAGTTGTCTGCCCCTAGAGCAGTGATGTCTGATGGTAGCATCTCAACAAGAGACACACTCAATAAAAAACAGAGACGGGTCCTAAGAAAGGAAGACATTTGTGCTGGTTTCCTGGTCAACAAGATCAGGTCAATAAAAAAAAAAAAAATTGACGCTGGCCTCATGTCAACTCAGAAGCAGACTCTACATGAGGAGATGGAATCTCGGAATCTCGACTGCTCTCCTGCTGGTGCTGTAGCTTACTTTTCGTGCAGGCCTCCGAGCCCCTGGGGTCTCTTTCAGAAGGAAACCAAAGCAGGAAACAGCTTCCATTGTAAGGGATGAATCCTCTTTGATCAGCGTTTCCCCCATAGATTTTCGAGTGAATTATTCATCCAGCGCATACTCAAAAAAAGGAGAGGAAAACTATCTCCGCTAAATCCGGATTTTTTTCCCCCTACTTTCATTTAATCTCCACAGCAATGCACTTCGCCATGAATCAGTTACTCAGCTTGATGATTAAAATGTTACTTCTGAAAGAAGAGAGGAGGGAGAGAGGGAAAAAGGAGGCACTGTTTAAGCAAGTTGAGGACACACAATAAACGAGATAAACAGCAGCAAGCACTTGGCTTGAGCCTGGGCTCACACGCTTCGCCATGAATAATTCAAAATGAAAAATAAAAAACTGCATTACCAACATACAAAGTTGACTCGCTATAAGGAAGCAGAAGTGGAACAGGAATCTCAGGGATTGCAAAGCTATTACCCTCCGACATGCACAAAACGTTTAGGGCCAAGCCTTGGGAAAAAAAGTGTTGTGTAGCCCAACTTTGAAAGTGGATGATTAAACCTCCATCCAAATAGCATCCATCAGATCATATCGCCTCAGTCTGTCAAGATCGATGCAGACAAAAGGCTGACTCCAATTAACAGCACTGTTTGTTGCCAAAGTAACACTGGGATGCTCAGATATCACATTGAGAGTGTTTATGTGGGAGGAGTGAGTGCCCTGTCAGATAGATCCTCCCCTGTTATCCAAAAGGGTTGTTGGTGCGGCACCTCAGCCCTGACACTAAATTCCAGATAAAAACGTGTCAGCACACGCATTCATTGTACTGACAGTAGAGGGCAGGTAGAGAGATGGAGAGGTCAGAACAGCTCTGTCTGGGCCTCGTGCATCATGGTCACGCTGTCAGCCAGGTTGATGTGATGCACTCTGGCTCCCTACCAGCCCCAGATGCCCAGAAGAGTCTCTAGGCAGGCCAGTTGAGAGAGGACCTGGGGCCAGCCAGAGGGAGGGAGAGAAAGAGAGAAAGAGAGTCATGAGAGAAAGAGAGAAAGAGAGTCATGAGAGAAAGAGAGTCATGAGAGAGAGAGAGAGAGAGAGAGAGAGAGAGAGAGAGAGAGAGAGAGAGAGAGAGAGAGAGAGAGAGAGAGAGAGAGAGAGAGAGAGAGAGAGAGAGAGAGAGAGAGAGAGAGAGGGGGCAAGGGTACAGCCAAAGAAAGCAGCTAAGTTTCTTTAGCAACATTTCTACAACATTTCTCTTTTTTGACACACTGATGACAACATTTTCCTTCTGCACTGATGCCAACTTTTGATGAGTTCCAAAGTTGAAATGCCTTATAAATCTGAGCAGACTGAATTCTCTCGAACGCCTTGTAAGAGACAAAAGACATTGAGCTCCATTTGGCAAGTTTTTTAGTAAGGACACAACATGGCCAGACCCAGAATAGACACATGGAGCCAATGCCGCCGTCACGTCTGCCCCTGCAGACAACCGCCATAGCCTGTAGCAACAGCAAAAACTTGCCGCCAGTCAAGCACCACAAAGTGACAGGTGCCAGGAGTGATTCCACTGTGGCTAAAATAAGACTGGCGTGCTACAACTAAAATACACAGACACTAGAAACTCAAGAAAACCAGCAACACTGGCAAAGCAGTAGTGGAACTGACAGAAGGGAAACAGGCAGCCGAGTTGGCAGTGATTGAGAAAGTGTGCAAAAGAGAGATATAGCAAGGGAGTCATCATATTTATAGGCATGGGACCACAAAACTGACTCAGCGGAATGGCAGGAATGATTCTACTGCAGTACATAGTAAGAATACATGCTTGTCAACCTGTTGGTTGCGGAAAATAACAAATATTACTGTTTGAAAAAGTATCAAATCAACCTCTGCAATCTGCATTACTGGAAAATCATGAAATGAACACAAAGGCAAAATGGTGAATGAAATGACTTGCAATATGCAGGTTAAAATCAATACAATGCGTTTTGTCAATTGTTCTTCACGAGCACAGCTGAAAAGGCTGCTTTTTGATGGATGAAAATATACATTCACAGCATGTGCCAGTCACTATACTGTACATTCACAGCATGTGCCAGTCACTATACATTCACAGCATGTGCCAGTCACTAACACTAGCATTCATGAGCCATTAATGGAATGCTATTCACCATCTAGATGCTTACCAGACATGACTCCGTATGCCACTGCTGTACACATTTTAAGAAAATGGAGGTAAGGAGAAAGCACGTTTGGCAGAGCACTGTTCATTAACGTGTCTACCACACCAGTGTGACCTCGCCACCACAAACTCCATTGGTGAGCCTTAGAGAGCACCACAGAGGCTGGCTTCTCAGGGGCAACATCTGACTGACTCGCATGATCATTTGGCGGATGGAGACTGCCGAGGAGATAAGCCAACTGGGCATAGAGAGCGAAACAGCTCGTTATCAGAGAGGCAGAAAGATTCTGCCTGCGAGATATCTGGGCTCACCTGAGGTGCCCTACAGCCCACTGAAAATGAATGAAAGAGAATCCACACACGAGCCCCGAGGAAATAGGAGACTGGCCCAGCGCTGTAATTGTATCCGAGGATTAGCCAGAGAAGAAGTCACAATCTTGGCTAAACACTCAGACCTGCGACGATTTCAATCTGACCGGATAATCACACAGGCAACACACATACACGCTGTTTGCTCACATGCACAAACGCACACATCCACACGCACACATCCACACACACACTCAGTCCAGTGACAACATACGATGACTGAAAGGGGCTGCAATTCAAAAGCCACTGTAGAAGTTGTTTTGCAATTGTTCTTCTCAGAGCCCCAGGCTGGAAGCTAACTGCTAATTACAGTCTTCATTCCAGTATTGCTTCAACATGTTTCCTTTTGAAATGAATTGACACAACAGGTACATGGTACGCGGGAAAAAAAGTTTGGGAACCGCTACACTGCAATATGGCTTTCACTATTATGAGCTTCAGTCAATGAACACTAATAGTCCTGCATGTTTGATTAATTTACCAAAACATACTAACCTTTGCCTCCTATTGCAAGGGGTGTAGCAATTCATCTTAACATTTGATAGGGAGGTTTAGGAAACAATTTCCTTTTTAAAAATTCCAGTTGGATCTGTTTATAGTGGTGAAATGAAAACTAAACTTCCCTTCATGGTGAACTCATACAAGACAGAACACATCCCTAGCTGTTACTGATATATTTTCAGAAAACCCCAGACATTCAGCAAGAGAAGAAATCTTGCATAATGAGATTTAGCAGGACATACAACAGTCACGCTAACTGAAGAACAAAAAGCTACCTGTTGCCCAAATACCATGAGCCACAGCCTATATACACACGAGACAGCCATTAATCAGACCAACACACAGGCCTTTCTATCTCTGTCTACTTACACTAATTGTGTTTGCCAGCATGCTAGCACTGCATCTCATTCAGACAATGGCAGAGAGAGAGCGAGAGGGAGAGAGTGCGTGGGAGAGGGATGAGAGAAGAGACACAGAGGACGTTCTTATCTGGTAGATCTGCCATACTGCCCTCTTATCATGGGCATCAGTTTGGGAGATCGATGACACCACAGTGGGCGATGTTGCGGTGGGTACATTCACTGCTCACCACCCAAGAACATGTTTTCAGCCCCCCCCCCACCCCCACCCCAAATCCCACCCCGTGCATCATCAGCACACGGTCTGCTGTTGGCTTGAGAGGACCAAAATGCATATTCCTGCATAGGACAAACTTTGATGCATGCAACATATGTAGGTTAGGCTACCTCTACGCCATTAAGGGACCCTCTCTGGAAAGAACATATGCATAACTGTTCCTTCTGCAGGCAGTCAGAACCCCAGCACTGATTTTTTTTTCCACCATAAGCTGAAGAAAACCTACAGACCACTACCCTGCTTTACGGTCACTGGACCAAATGCTTTAGACATGAAAGAAATAAGAAAGAAGCAGTTTATCAACAAGGCTATCACGATTTTAGAACTGTTACAACTTATTAACAAACTAGAATATATTTTTTAATTCTGTTTCAACTTTCATGGAGTAAACATGTATGACTCCTTTCTGGGCAAATTTCACAGCTTTCAAGTCTATCATCTTTGTGTAACTCGAGTTTGAACGGAGAGAATAGAAAAGTGTTACGATTGTGCTGGTTCTCCCCTACTCTCACAAAATACAGTAAACACAAATGGAACGTTGGAACATTGCGCTCCCCAACACACACGCGAAAGGTCGGCTTTGCTTCATCTTTTGATGATAAGTTTTGAATCCATGTCATAAGATGGTTCCTCACATAACACATCACAACATTACACACATGTGCAGGCCAATGTTTCACAGATTTTTTTTTTGTTGCGGTTATGACTTGTGACGAGCTCAGATCTGCGGTAGGCTTCACATGGCCGCGGTGTTGCGGTAATGCGGTTACCCTAGTGGATGTTGACCAAGTGCCAGTGCAGACTGTAGGATTTCATCACATCAGGAAAGATTAACTGAAATCTGGTCATGTTACTGTGTCAAAATCATTTTTCAATTTCTCACAGTGAGGCCATCCTTAAAAATATTCTTGTTTGCAGTAACAGCCAAAAAATAAATAAAAAAAATGGGTCGGTAGGTAGGTCAATATATTTTTTTTTTTTTCAATTTTTCATTTGGGTCGGTTCTAAATTGACAGGGTCGGTCGGGTTACGGCAAACAAAAAATATTTTTAAGGATGGCCTGATGCAAAGCAAAATGCATTTAAAATGAGACTAGCAACCTGCGTCATACTTAGGGTTGGGTATCGTTTGGGTTTTATCCGATACCGGTGCTTAAATCAATACTTTTAAAACGGTGCCGGTGCCGAAACGGTGCCTGAACCGCTACTTTGTTTTTAAAATGTTTTAAATTAAAATGGTCTAGGCTAAAGCATGAATTGCTTTTTTTTTATTATAGAGAAGACAAATTTGAACATGAAATTGAACTATTATATTCAATTTGCTATCAATATCTCATTGCTCCTACGAATAACAGGCCTACATTTAAATGTTAAAACAGCTTGCCATGCATGCACACACAATGGTAAGCTCGCTTTCAAGTTTACCCAGTGTAGGCAGTTTGCCATAAGGCATGTTAAAACCGCTTGCCATATAACTGCCAGGTCATGGACAACGGCATTTGCAAGCAAGCTAATCTAACAGGGACTCTACTTTCCAGTTAATTCAGTGTGTTCCCAAATGCTTCAAGAAATTTCATGTCTTAACCCATAACACGCAATAGTTTTTAACTTATTAGGCTACATGTCGGTGTGGAAGTGTTTAGATTCCCAGCACTAGCCTAGTAGGCATTTTAACAGCAACTATGGCTATGCGCTAACACCAGTCAGCTGAGTTTAATTAGCGATAACATACGGAGATGGTTTCGTAGCCTCTTTGACAGCTCAGTGACATCAGGTATGTAACCTACATATTTATGTTTTTGTCAGCTAACTTTTAACATGATCTTCATATTCATTGTGATGCTATATGGGCCTCATGCACATGAAAGATTAATATCATGCCATTATGTTGTTTAAAACACACCGTGAAATAAAGTTTTCACCTTACAACTTTGCTGATAACATTTTAAATAAATGCCAGTTAGCGCATTAGCAAGGATATTGTGTAACGTATAGGCTACTGTTGATGTTGTTTCATAGCCTTTTGCTTGTATGTAGTTAGGCCCACTGCTAGATTTTGACAGGAGCTCACGATATCGCTTAAGTAAGCTACTTGGGCTCACGCAAGCTGTCAAACACTGTCCACTCGCCAATGTGGTGCATCCAGTGTTTATGTTAGCTAACTGTATCTGGATGTGTTGCTATCAGAGCAAGACGTTAGAGATTGTGCATGACATGCAGTGATGCCTCGTATAAAAAAATAAAATAAAAAAAACGCTATTTAAGCACCGAAATGAGGCACCGAAATCCATGTTGTTTTCGATGCAGTTACTACCATTTGCGTCGGCACCGGTGCCACATTAGAACCGCGTTTCGGTGCCCAACCCTAGTCATACTACAAGAACAGTATGAAATTAGTACAACAAAAAGACTTTGGGACTTCTGAGGTGCGACCCAAATCCTATCTGACATGTTGTCAGACAATCAATAAAAAATACCAACATGGCAAAGAAATGTAGACCTCCACATGCTTGATTCAAGAGATTTCCCACAGCTTTTTGATACAATGCCTTAGGGCATACTCACACTATGCCATCCGTACTGTACCCTCAAAGTCCAGCTCGTTTGACCAGTGTGATCGCAGTGTACGGTTCTCTCCCATTCCTGGTCAGCACTAGGGTTGCAAAGGGGCGGAAAATTTCCGGAAACTTACCATGGGAAGTTAAGATAGTTTCCAATTTGGAATATTTCCAAAATTCCCTATCATGGAATTAAAAGAAATTATGGGAATTAATGGGAATTTACTGGGAATGTTGGGTAATTCATACAAACTGTTTCATATACAAAAATTAACATTTTGTTTCGTAATAAGCAATATGATTTGTATGTTTGCTTAGCTTAGCATACAAAGCTAGCTAGCATGCTAGCGGGAATCCCATTCTCTGCCTATGGTTTACTAGTGTGCTAAACTAGCAATACTGAACTGCCCAAGATACACCACACCACTTAACAACAAAATCTGATTGGTTGGAACATTTTTCCCCCATGCATATAAACGTACCATAGGTTTCTTTTGTGTCTAGCAGCCTATGCCGATTTCTGTGTGCATGTGATTGACATATGTGCAGGGTAGAAATTCGACTGAAATTGCATTAAATCAGGTTGTTTTAACTAATATTAGACTGCAAGATAGGGTTTTGTCCACTACATTTAAGTTCCCTGTTATAGACTAACTTGCCATATTAAAAATTCCCAGTTTATTCCCATGGAAAGTTTCCAACTTTGAAAATTCCCGGAATTTTGCAACCCTAGTCAGCACTCACACTACATACTATCAAACGGTACGCAGGTACAGTTGAGCTGCTGTGCTCTAGAAACGTCGCATAGGTGCAATCATAAGCCCAACCGTGCCGTGCCCGAGTCCACCTCCTCTAGCGGACCCGGGCACAGATAAGCGCACCGTGGCCGGGTACAGTATAGAGTGATCACACTGGTCAAACAAACCGGACTTTAGGGGTCAAACGTGCTAATCTCCCATTTAGCATACAGGTAAATAATTAGACTCAAGGCTCTGGCCATAGTGCTGTTATAATACAGCTACTGAAAAAAACTTTACTGAAGAGTTTCAACAGTAACTAAGCCCTCAAGCAAATGATTGTTATAGGGCTATTGTAGGGTATTTTCTTTCTAGAATGCAAGCTTGTGTGTTCATCTGAAATTGCCTTCTCATGAATTTCATGGTGCCCACCACGGTATGACTCTTTTTGGAAGTAAGCTGCACTGGTAATAAGAGTGGTTGAAATTTTAAAATGCAAGCTTTTGCAACTCTGTTCAAAATAAGCCTCATCACTTTAGTCAGATGCTTCAACAGCTGACAGAGAGGGCAAACTCTGATTCAAACCTGGCAGCTGAGGGTTTCTGGTCTGTAACTGAGCAGATAGTTAAGGCAGAGCTAAGACAGTGAGGATACTTAAGCCCTGAATTTCCCCAGCACCTGTGCTGCTGCCAGAACAAGGGCAGCCGTTTTCATTAGAGGAGACTGCAGCATACATCAGATTTGGTACCAACAGTTAACAAGGATAACCTGACAAAGCACAGTTCTGTGTGTGTGTGCCATGTGAGCATTCAGAGCTAGACACCACCATCAGCTCACCCTGTAGCGTAGGGCCTAACACATAGCATAGGGCATAACACAAATCAAGATTATTGAGGATCTTCTCAGCCCGAAACTGTGCATTTTCTGTGCACACGTTCATACTCCGCCAGTTTAATTTGGAAAAATTAATGCTAATCCATTTCTGTCTTCAAACTATTGTCTGATATTTTATTTGTTTACTGACCAACAAACATGGGCCTCAGGTCTTGCAGCCACAAACAAAACTGACCATGTTACTTCATGTTGTTCAGTACCTTGACCTCTAAAATGGAATTTCAACTCGATTACACACTCGCACACACAAAATGCAGGTAAACACATCCAAAGAAAGAAAACTCATCTGAAATCCCCCCGCCCCCCCCCTCGTAACATGAGCCACATTACTCATCCCACCATCTTGGCTCTGAGCAGCCAGCTGTGCCCGACGGATTCATCAGTTAGCGTCTACACCGCCAAGACTTCGGACTGCGGGCCAGAGTCAGTAGACCGCTGGGGAGAGCCTTCGGGAGGAAGGCACTCACCCCACCAGTATGCGAACCCGGTGTGCGGTCTGGATAACACTGGTCCAGCACCGTTTCGCGGCTCGAGTGGATCGTTCATCAAAGCCTAGCATGATTAATACAAAAGGCAAGGCTCCCGGGAGGAGATTAATAGAGAAACACTGAGGGAGGTACAACGCGCTGCAGTCAAATAAATCACCTCCTGCCTGGAATCTATTCATCACTCCACTGCCCAGCACTGACTAACACACATGCTGCCAATCTAGCGCCGCAAGCTCAGCCTGCGCCCGAGGAGCAGAGGGGGTTCGGACGGGAAGAGAGAACAAGGCTACACATTTATCCTTGCAGATACGCAGACGTAATGAGTGTTAATTAGCACATAATGGAAGAATTTCCACATGATGCTCTATAAGCAGTTAAAAATGTATCCCAATCCCAATTTTGAGTTTGTGAAATCCACTGTATTATTCTTTAGTTAGGCTATTAGATATTTCAATATACATTTCAAAGGATGACCCTTTGACCAATGATTGCACTGGACTGCAACTGGACATTGCATTGGCTGTATGATTAAAATGGTCTATGTCATTACTGGCACAAAACACTGAGTTCTACAGCAAACAAAAAAAAAAAAAAATAGGAGTGTTGAAATGATCAGCGATTCATTTCTCTCCTAGGCTTGGCTTGACAGGTTGGAGTACATTAAAAACACACACCATGGAGAGAGGATAACACAACCGTGAAGAGAGGAACTCATTTTCGCTAAACACCTCCCCTGTCGTCGCACCATGCAATTAGAGGGTGTATGAACGTGATTTGCACCCTCATCAGTGACGACTGCCAGGCTGTGCAGAAAAAGGCTGGGCTCTTTGTGATAAGAGCCGGCAGAGAGCCGAGGTGCACAAAAGAACAAGAGCTTATCCGCGTTCAGAGAGGCGGCTGTCAATCTCTTCCTCAAACATCCCCTTCTCTCCCAGCGCCTTCACCAAGGAAACTAGCTGGCTGTCAAAGAGAATCTAAGCCCATATAAGAAAAGAGTTGGGGGAAAAAAAGAGAAACATTTCCTAGTGTTATACTAAAGGAAAGTAGCAATGGGAAGGAACCAGGGTGCACTGAGAAGTTCTACTGTTCCCACACCAGTCCCAGTGGGTTTCCTACTCCCCCCTTTCACCATCCTCTTCAGACCACACAGCCTTCTTCAAGAAGTCCTCAGCACCAGGGGAAGAGAGAGAAGGGGCCAGCAAACTCAATGCAGATGCTTTGTTTCACAGTGGACCAGCAAAAGTTCAATGGAATGAACACCATATCTGTAGCTGGTGAACAAGAACATGGCAGCTTCTGACCCATATAAATAAATTAATTTGATTAAAAGCGGTATGGGAATTCAAGGAAATGTTTTTTGTATCACCTTAGAAAGAACGGCCCTCGTCATTTTTGGGCTTATATCAGGGACAGGTTTTCACGGCTCAGGCGAAAAAAAAAAAAATTAACACAAGCTACATATCCACTGTTTTGTGAAAAGCTTCAGATAAGAAGCTTATACAAAGGCCTACATGATAAATGTCTATGAACAATACTAAAGCACAGGACACAAGAGGCAGATACAGCTTGCCTTTCCATTCTAAATCTGTCTTTCCTTACTCGATGCAAATAATTGAGGTCACCATCCACAAAAAGCCTGGTCATCCATCACAACGAGTGTGACTGAGTCTACTGTGGCAACATTAATGACAGATTAATGCCACTAATAACAGGGGATTTGGGCAGGATCGATTGGGGCGCTTGGCCGCGTTGGCATATGTGACAAATGAAGGGTCACATTTTTAAAAAGTCAAGAAGTTTTTCGAATCGGGATTTTATCCGCATGTCGTCCCCCATCACTGGCACAAAAGCCCCATTGCGGCATGTAGCCATTGATTCGACTGAGGAAGAGAGATGGGGGTGTGATGGAGGTGAGAAGTGAGGACGTTTGACAGAATCTCGGCATCCATGGCTCAATATTAGTACTTCTAGGTCCTCATGGTTAGTCCTGCCTGAGCTATCTAAACATTCACACAGGCTTTGTACCAACATAATAAGAAATTGCTTTCGACTTTGAAATTATTCTTTGATTGCTTGCAAACTGAAAAAACAGGAACCAACGGGACAGGGGGCAGAAAAATCAGAACGCCAAAGATCATTCCGAATCAATAACCCATCAACTATGATCATTTAGGACAACAGCTTGCCCGGTGGCTTTCCTCTCCTGTCCTCGTCAGATAAGAACGCGCTGACATTGTTTCTGTGGTGGCATTGCATCTGGATTGTCCGGACAAAAGACACGATCATGGACGAGCCTGAGGGGTGGCTAGCGTGCAGCACCATGTGCCGTGAGCTGGCAGCACCCTGCTGTTCAAAATGGCCTGTCCCTTTTTCGAGTTGAGCCTCTGTAACCGCAGGCCAGACAATCCAAACAGCTCTCCTGACGGCCCACCATTCACAATTAAGATTCACTTACTGCTTCCTCTCTCCTCTCACTCTCACAATCTCTCTCACACTCTTACCTCATATTTCTCTACAAAACATCTTGCTCTTCTGACCCAAGTCATGGAATTAGTTGCGGAGAGGAATACTTTCAATCACGCAGCCCTGCCCTGACTGTCAATGGCGTACAATATAAGGCAATGTCACTGCTATGAAAGCCTGTTGGGTCTATACAGTTAACAAAGATATAATAACAGAAAAAGGATCTAGTTTTGGGTTCCTTCCTCAAGGAAGATTTAAAGGCTAAACTAAACCGGTTTCACATTTAGGCTTACCGACAGCATCATTTGTTACATCGCAGAGGACAGCAAAATGGATCTTTTTGCTGTTCTTCTCCACTTCCCCATCCCCCACCTTAGTGCTGGTGCAAACTAGAGAGCCAGAAAAGAATGCTTCCCCTTCAGGCACTAGTGAAGAGGATGGAAAGAACGAGGAGTCTGGTTGAATTGGAAGAGGAGGAGGGGTGGAGGGCATGGGGTACCACTCCTCACACACCTATGGCTGCCAGTGAGGCATTCTGGCTCAGTGACCCATCCGCTGGTCGCTGTGGTTCACTGACCGCGACTGAAAAGAGATTGGGAAGAAAATAGGCAACTGTGTCTAGGGAGAAATGGCAGTCTGTGCAAGGATTTATCCCGAGTGTAAAGACAGTCATGATGCAAGACCAACCGAAATAATGTCAAGGTTGAATTCTGCTTAGGGTTTTGTTTTTCATAAAACATCACAACCACCACAAACAAAACACTTTATCTTTGAAGTCTAGTTGTGTACGCAAGACCTAAACCTCTAAGACAAGAATGAAACCTAACATGCTTAATAAAGGATCATAACCACTTGGAACGCGATTACAAAAGGTTTATAGTCATAGTTAAAAGAGATAATTACAGATTTCCGTTAAAGTCATTTTCAATGGTAGGACATCTGCTGTCTTTTTGTCAGGTCTGTAAAATGAAGCCCCCTTAAACAAATCATAATAAAGAACATAACCCTGAATGCAATTGTTTGCCAGGCTCTAAACTTGTACTTTTTTCCCCTTACTCAAAGACATCTCTGGAGGTCTGTTTATAACAAACACAGACAAGTCTATCTAGCCTACATCTCAAAGTCAAACTATGTGAGATTGAACAAAAGGTGGCAGTGGCACACTGCTTCTCAGGAGGTCCTCACAAGTTATGCAGCAAGGCACGTATACCAAACAAGGGAACAAAGCAACGACAGGTGTATTTATTACAAGGCCTTCAGTTCGGTCCCTGCCCACTGCAGAAAGCAGCTCTCTCGTCCAAGCATTTAAATTTCCCCCTTATAACTGCAACCTAGGCACGGAGCAGCAAGGTGGCGGGCCACTGACAGACGGAATAAATCACTCTATTTAGGAGTCATCAGAGCAAGGTCCCCTGTTAAACATGCTGCACAAAGGGAGCACACACTGGCCGTCTCCTCCTGAAGTCTCTAGGCTTAAAGTTTGTTTCCCTTCCTTGCTCTTCTTCCCAGTGTGTCCTAGGGGAGCCAGCTGCTTACTAACAAGAATGCCCTCACCCTTGGGTGGACAACGGTCATGACTCTTTCACAACAGCACCTCAGCACCTAAATTCGAGAATGTGGTCTGGTAACATTATGTTGTAATAGCTTGAACCAATCTCTTATAAAAGCTTTTCACATCAGCTCTCTAAAGGCATAGGAAAAAACAAACATATCTAATGTTAAAATACACCCTTAAAACTTTAATAAACAATGGCATGATCATTTCAGAGAGAGAGTGACAAAATATTTACACTGTATGTGTCCTCCAAACATTTTTTTCTAATGTGACCCATTTGACTACAAAGGCTTGACAGTATTTGGACACCTTTGATGTGTCCCTTTGAGCAAGCCTCTCACCCATCCCCCACCCCCCTAGACGCTGAGGCTTCATAGCATCACAAAAATAAACATTTACACAAGGACCTTGCAGAATATTATACCATATTATGGCAGCTTCTGCTTGAATTTACATTATGTTTATGGGTCTTAGCAGACATCTTTGTTCAAAGCTACTTACAGTACAATGGCACCAATAAACATTACATAAACATTCAAATGACCAGCAGGTATGCTAGATAACAATGCATTGCAATAGTCCAGTTTGAAAAGAACCATGGCCTTCAAAAAGAATTGTATAGCATATTGTGTTATAATCTTCCAAATATTCTGTAGGATAAACCAACATTACATGAATTTACATCTGATCAATACGATTTGTTTTCTAAATTGCAGATTAGCCCAATTTATTACCTGAGGAAACACTGAATTAGAGAGCACCTAAGTAACATACCTAAACAGTTAAGTATCTAACGATGGTAAATGGGCTTGGTTTGTTGATTGGCCACTGTGGAAAATCCCCTACCCATAGCACTAAGAATTTAATATCTCTTCTGTATATCTGAAAAAGAAATAACTATAATGTTTCATTCCTCTTTTGTCCAGACAGGCAACAGAATGTTAACAGGATATAAGGGAGTTGTCTGTTCCGTCTCTTATTAAACAAACCTACGTTCAGTATCCATCTCGTGTTTCGCGAACCACAGTGCTCATCCATCACCCCAGACCCCTTCTATAAACTGCTCCACTTAATCACTTTTAGCTAATTATCTTGGGTCTTACTGAATGCAAGATTCATATCTCACCTATAATGTTAATGCATGACTACTTAAACAGTTCAGTAAAAGGATAGCCTACTTAACTTGGCGATGCGTGTTGTCTGTCGGCTAAAATGCATTCAAAAAAAGTCTTCCTAAAGCCTTGACAGTTGAGGCCAGCAAGTAAGAGCTGTTCTGTTCATGCCCTAGCTAAATTGTATTTACATTGCATCGATATTTTCCTTTGAGGAAGACAGAATACAGAGGAGTTAAGGAAGGAGCCCCACGTTAATTTTAGAATTATATAAAAGATAAGACCATACCAGATATCAACCAACAAAGCATCTACATCTAAAGACATCTAGAACAAGAGGACTCCAATTAAGACTCAACGCGGCTAACAGTGTACCCTTTTGTGCTGAAATGTATGTCACCAGCAAAAATGTTTAGATGTTGATGCTCTCATCCAATGGTCTTGGTGGTCCACATCCATTTAGTTGCATCAACTAAAGACAACCTAACGATGCACCCAAGAAACATTAGGCCACAAGAGCAGGAAGAAAAGACCCTTAAGTGTCAGGTTTGAATGTGAATCCCCACCTGGACATAGGCCTACCACCTGTCAGGATTTGTAAATCAACTAAATCCATAGGGTTAGATTTCTTTGGAGTCACTAAGGCTGAAAGGTTAACATGTGGGTCATCATCTGACACTGACAACACCCCAAACACTCTCAAAAAAAAAAAGCCCAAACTACTTGCATTCCTTTTTATTACAGCCAACGCAAGTGAAATCAGACTTCCAAGAACTCTGGTGTGCCTAATGAGGTTTTCCACTGTGTTAAGTGCTCACTGAATTCCACATCATCACCCTGACCGGACCAGTCTCTGTTCAATTTATTCTGCGTTGGGCAGACTGGGCTTGTTTCAGCAGCTTTGCACGGCTGTATGCGCAGCACCTGCGCCGCGAGTACTTTCCTCTCACACGGGTCATTAGAGGCAGTGGGAAGTGAGCCATTACGAAACAGTTACATCCGAAAGAATGAAAGCACAAACAAGACAGTGTCTCCTCTCTTAGTTCAGAAGCAATCCCTTCATGTTATCAGGTACGCCGAGCCATTTCAAATTACAGCACTGTGGCCTTTCATACAGCCGAGGCTGTAGAATGTACAAAACTAGAAATAGTTTTGAGATGTGTAAAAAAATAAAAAAAATAAAAACCCTCTGAAAATTCGGTTAGTCTGCCTTCAGAGAGATTAACAGCTGTGTAAACTACGTGTTAACTGTAACGTTACAAAATAGCAAAAGAAGTCCGAGAAAACTCGGGTGCGAGCTGAATTCTAGGGTAGCCATGCTAGTATTAGGCTACATTTGAAGGAGGGGGACATTCGGTGCCTTGATAGTTTACATATCCAAATGTATTTTGCATCCTGGATTAATGTTATGTCCTATGTGGTCTAGCACGAGGTGTTGTTGGTAAAATAGATAGACTATCGTTCCCTACCTAGTTGTGTTTAAGTCTGTTAGGCACGCTAAACAAAGCCAAAAATACCACCACACGGCAGTTAACGTTATGTTCGTACAGAAAAGCTCGGTAAATCGGGTTGAGGAATCCTGAGGAAACTGAAGGGATCTATGGCACCGTTAACTTGCATATACCTAGCAGCTACACATAATTGCACTAACGTTACCAGTTAGCATCTAGCTACATAACACTACATCAAAAACCCTCAGTGCCAGATTGGTTCCATGAATTGAACTTGACCAGCTATCATAAGTTACCTGGCCAGCTGCATGCAAACCATTAACGTTACGCATGCTAGGAACGTTAGATGCTATTATGCTACCAGTGGTTGAAAAGAAAAGCAATTTCACTGCTGTTAGTCAGAGTTTGCCACTGCAACGTGAAGCAGCTGTGGTAAGGCTGTTAACGTTAGCTGATTAAGTTAGCCAAGATAGCTAGCTTTGCTCAAATCTTTCAGTGATGTTGACTTAACATCCCTGCTTTAACAGTACACTGCTCTGAGAGAAGTAGTAAGCTGTTGGTGATATGCCATACCTATGGCTACTCACTATATTGATGACAAAATAAGCCAGTTGTCTCGATGAAAATGTAACAGTGACGTTAGTTAGCCAGCTGGAGCAGCTAGCCCGCTAACGTGGCTAGCGATGGGTAGTTATGCTGGCGACCTGTACACAGAAGCTGTAAACGTGACCAACATTTAAAAAAAAATGTTGTCTTCAGTCAGGAGCATGACTTACCTAGCTTCGTCCGAGATTCCTCCAGTTTCTGGATTTGGTTCTCGATAAACATCATGGCAATTCCAAATGCCATAACAGCCAAAAGCTGAAACTTGGGCGGCATCATAATCCTTAGAAGCCCCATCAAACTACCAGATGATTACATGTCATGCCGTGAATACAAAAGGATAAAAACCGACTGAGGACAAGTCAAAACTATATTTACAGTTACCGTCTATTTACGGCCGCTGTGTTGTCCTGCAAAATATGACAATATAATTTTAAATCGGTTATAGGTGAGACAAATGCTGGCATTTCAGTTCAGAGTCCCAAATCAGTTCAGGGTGCTTGATCTCTGTCCCTGTCGATGGAGAAGACTCTCGTCTTGCTCACTCTCGGTCTCCACTCGCCTGTGTGCATGCCCCTCCTATCGGTCAGTGTTTATCTGCGCCAGGCAACAGCCAGCTCTCATTTTCAGTGGAATGACGATCTAGGAGAAACTTAAAACGGCCCCCTGTAGGTGTGGAGTAGAAAGTGAGGAGAAACGTGTGTAGAACCAACAAGACGAACCATGCATCTTTGGTAAGTCTTTGATGGATTCACATTCAGCCTTTGGCAAGCGTAGCCATACACAGTCAGAAAACAGGATGATCAGCAACATCTTAGTAGCCTGACGAACCAGACCCACATTAAAATGTAATTTGCTGCCGCTAGGGGCGCGTCTAGATTTCTAGGCTAACATCTTAGTGGGGGCCGTATGAAACCTGGCAGGCCAGATCTAGCCCCGCTTATCTTTGACACCCCTAAAATGTAGGCCTAGACCATTTCATGCCATGCTGAAAAACGTTTTTGTTCCAGTAAAACAGTGTCAATGTATCTTGACATTAGGCTACATTTTCCCCAGTCACTCTGAACTGAAGAGACTAAACTTTCTAGCCCAAAGAAGAACTTTAAGAACGTTTTAAGAATGTTACAGGTCTGAATTGAATAGAGAATTGACCATCAATGCCCATGGACATTTCAGCTTTGAATTAAATATAATATGCCTTAAATTGACTAATTTTACTTTTTTTAATTCTTATGTCATGATTTCCAAAAATAAACATAGGCTATAGAGGATGGTACAACAGCCAGAATCTCCATGTCTATATGATATTGTTCCATGCTGTAGCCTACATATGACACGAGTGGGAGTTGGGATGGTAAAGGATATCGCCACGGCTGTAATTCGACGCTCTAAGTGATCTTCCAGTCATTCACCGACGAGCAGGGATGTAGTTGAGGCTAAACGCAAATAAACACAGTTTATCCACCTCTTAAATTTCAGAAATAGAGTTTATCCACCTCTCAAAAGATTTTATTCATCAATTGCAACTTTTAAAATAAAAAGATCACACTGTATTATCCACATACACAATATATATACTCATCAGCACTATTATCCACATACACATGTACACTCAGCACTATAGGAATCATTTAATAACCTCTGCCATCAATCAATCAATCAATCAGATTTATTTATATAGCATGTTTAAACATGACTTGCATCAACCAAAGTGCTTTACAGAGACCGGTGGGAAGCAAACATATATAACCAACTAGAAATGCAATTCCAAGGAATTACCAGTGCATGAAAATGCAAAAGTTGTGATGTAAAATATCATGTATAGTTAAAATAGATAATACAGAGATGGTTACTACGATGATAGACATGGTGGTTGCATAGCTTAAGAAAAGTTGATAGTTTAAAAGTAGACCGTTTAAAAGTTGAATGTAGATAGTTTAAAAGTTGTTGATAGACAGCTAGTTTAAAAGATAGATAGTTTAATGATAGTTTAAAAGTAGACCGTTTAAAAGTTGGATGTAGATAGTTTAAAAGTTGTTGATAGACAGCTAGTTTAATAAATAGATAGTTTAATGATAGTTTAAGAGTAGACTGTTTAAAAGTTGAATGTAAATAGTTTAAAAGTTGTTGACAGACTGAAAGTTTAATGAATGTTGATATTCAAATAGTTTAATGGCTGTGTATAGGTAGATATTTGACGATAACTAAATGTTGGAATGGCTCTAATGTTTGCTAACAGTTATGCTAACAAATTTAACTATGTTATCAATGCTAACCATGCTACTTAGCTAACTTAACTAATGTTTTCTAGCAGTTTTGCTAAAAATGCTAACAATGTTAACTATGTTAACCATGCTACTTAGCTAACCTAGCTAATGTTTTCTAGCAGGTTTGTTTAAAATGCTAACTATGCTAGCAATGCTAATATGTTAACTATATTAACCATGATACTTTGCTAACTTAGCTAATGTTTTATAGTAGTTTTGCTAAAAATGTTAACTTTGCTAACAATGTTAACTATGCTAACCATGCTACTTAGCTAATGTTTTCTAGCAGTTTTGCTAAAAATGCTAACTATGTTAGCAATGCTAACTATGCTAACCATTATACTTAGCTAACTTAGCTTATGTTTTCAAGCAGAGTTGCTAAAAATGCTAACTATGTTAAGAATGCTAACGTGCTAACCATGCTACCAGACATGTGGACTCGATTCACATGACTTGGACTCGAGTCAGACTCGAGTCATGATTTTAATGACTTCAGACTCGACTTGGTAAAATTCGGCATGACTTGCGACTCGACTTGGACTTGAATACTATTCACTCGAGACTTGACTCGGACTTTGCCTCTTTGACTTGTAATGACTTGACATGTCTTGAGTCAAACAATACATTTCCTGATCGTGGACCAGTCACCCCAAAGATGCTTTCACTTCCGCGACGAAAAAAACAAAACACATATAGTGGACACAAGGCAGAGCACAGTGATCAGTGCTGCTGTTACCACCACGCATCACGCAGTGTAGGGCACCAAGAGACAGAGAAAGGACCAACATTAAATAAATAGTAGCTTTACTGCAAACTGGTTTGCACTCTTGTTAGAGAACGTTTACAATATCAAAATGCACCATCAGCATGTTACATAAAGATGATACTTTTCGGGTCCTCTCCATTAAGATCCAAATTGAACGTATGCTAGCCTACTCCATTTAATTGAGAACGCGTCTCAGTGCGCACGAAAGGGAGAGAAAATGAGTGGCAGGTTCCTGCTGGGCTGGCTTGTCATTGTTGATGATGATTGATATCTCCTTTTAAATATAAGAAACGTATAAAAGGAAATCATGAAGGCAACAAAGACGAGATTAGAGGAAATTGCGGATTTATTCGGTCCTCACTACTGTTATAAACTGTGAGAGCCAGGGCACTTTGACATAGGCTGCACTCACTGTGATTGGGAAAATGGAAAATAATATAAAGTTGTCTTTGCCTTTGTGTAATGGAACTGGTGAGTCTTGAAGTCTTCAATAATTCGTTTACATGAAGCACATGATATTATGCCGATTGAAACGCATTCCACTTAGCTAGGTGGCTACTGGCTACCAGGCTCATAATTCACTTTTAATTGCAAACAGAAAATGTCTAGCAAGCATCATGTCATTACATGCTTTTATTTTCAAAGGAATGAAAGCTGTTTGTGCCAACCTAATATCATGCTTATCATTGTTAATATTGTGCTATACATGTGGCACAAACAATGTTAGAGTTTGTGGACTAGCCATAGCTAGGCTATATTTGAACGGAGCTAAAAAGATCATTAGGAGAACGTGTGGACAGTGGCACACAATGGGCTTAAAGTGACAGTGCATCATTTACAAATAAGGTAAACAGCATCACATACTTTAAAACAAAATTACTGTGTCATTATTATCATTTAAATAATATAGAAGTGTTTTATTTTTACCTTTGTGGTTACTAAGTAATTTTGTGATTTATGCTGTATTTAATATGCCATAAGAAGCTTTAGTATTTAGGGAGAAAATGTAGGCTATTTTTTAACCGCAATTAATCTAGATTAATTCATTTCAAAATATGAGGTTAATTAGTTATTTTTCAATCGTTTGACAGCCCTAATAAAAATGTAAAATATTTAACCGCAGCAATTTACTAATGTAGCCTATGTGACCATTTATTGTAATTATTAACCATGACCTTGGCTTCCCTTATGAGTTGCCACTGGCAGACAGTCTAATAATTGTTTGCAGGCAAATCTGTGGCCTATCGCAGTGAAATGCCATCAGTAAAATTATTACTTATCCTTACAGTGGATGCCGCAATTTGGAAAAAACAATATATATTTGCTGCTGTGCTGAGTGTCATGTTTACTCAGGTATGCTCATGCGTATATTTCACAGGTATGCACATGCATATATCGTAAAAGATTTCAAGACAGAACCATTGAACATATTTTAATCTGTATTTAGAAAAGAGTGAAGAGTACCTGATGACTTGTTCAGGACTTGAAAAAGATTGGGACTTGGACTTGGACACGACTTGGCTTTGATGTGACTTGGACTTGGACTCGACTTGCTCTTCTCTGTCTTTACTTGGGACTTGACTTGGACTTGACTGCTAAGACTTGGGACTTACTTGTGACTTGCCAAACAGTGACTTGGTCCCACCTCTGCATGCTACTTAGCTAATGTTTTCTAGCAGTTTTGCTAAATGCTTACATTTTTAACTATGCTAACATGCTAACAATGCTAACTAGCTACAGTGGGTAGAAGTCATAGTTGATGACAAGTGTTGACATAGTTGATGACAAGTTAAAAGTTGTTGATAGACAGCTAGTTTAATAGATAGATAGTTTAATGGTAGTTTAAAAGTAGACTGTTTAAAAGTTGAATGTAGATAGTTTAAAAGTTGTTGAAAGACAGCTAGTTTAATACAGAAATAGTTTAAAAGTAGACCGTTTAAAAGTTGAATGTAAAAAGTTCAGTAGTTTAATGGGTTAAATTGTTTAACAGTGAATTATTGTAGTGAGGACTTTTATTTTGAAACAGTTTTGGGCAGAGGCAACAGTTGAAGAGATGTGTAGTCTTAAGAGACCCAGATTGTATGCTCAGAGATTGCAGGTGGCCTGAACACCTGGCATAGGATTCGCTTAATAGCCATATTGTGATGTCACAATCAAAGTCTATGGGGATTTTTAAAAAGTTTTTCTTTAATAGTTTAAAAAGTATAAAAGTTTGAAAGTTTAAAAGACAGCAACCTGATCTGTTTGAAGACCTACGTTACAAAGTTTGAATGAAGTTTCGAAGTTAAACTGTTCAAGAGAAATTGCGTACGGAAAAAGTGGTAAGCGGAATAATAATAATAAGAAGAAGTAGTTGCCTAGGAAGAACAGTACAGTGCATTTAATGCACTGTAATAAGACAGAGGCAGGCTATACAAAAACACATCATAAAGCAGACCATACAAATACACGAAAGAGACAACAGTACAAGCAGGCCTCCGGGTCAAGATGAATCGGGAAACGCTAGAGAGAAAAGGTATGTTTTGATTTGATTTAAAAGAGTCAACTGAAGGGGCGAATCTGATGGAGGTATACGCTATAGGGATGCTGTTCCACAGTTTGGGGGCTGGTAGCCCCTGTGCTTGAGATTGCCCCTCAGCTCCGTCAGTAACCCCTGCGTGGCCGATCTAAGGGACCTAACATTAGAGTAGGGGGAGAGGAGGTCTGAGATGTGGGGGGGGGGGCTTTTCCATTAATGGCTTTGAAAGTAAAAAGAAGGACTTTAAAATCAATTCTGTAACGAACCGGAAGCCAGTGGAGGGAGGCTAGGACAGGGGTGATGTGGTCTTGTTTCCTTGTGCCTGTTAACAGTCTAGTGGCTGCGTTTAGGACTAGCTGCAGGCGGGACAGGGATGATTCAGTGATGCCGGTATAGAGGGAGTTGCAGTAGTCTAGTCGTGATGTGATGAGAGCATGAATTACCCTTTCAAGATCTGGGGGGTTGAGAAGGGTCTTAATCTTTGCAATATTTCTGAGTTGAAAAAAGCTGGCTTTCACCACTGCGTTTATCTGCCTGTCAAACCGGAGCTCTGAGTCAAAAATGACACCCAGATTCCTAGCATGGGGCTTAGTGAGGCTGGAGAGGGTGCCTAGGTTGCTGGAGATGGTACTGACTGAGTTTTGGGACCAAAGAGGACAATCTCACACTTGCTTTCATTAAAGGAACCGTATGTAAGAAATGTATTTCAATTAATCATAAAATGGCCCTGATATGTCACTAGATATTAAGTAGCCTAATCATGTTCATTTCAAATACTTGTATCACTGACCACAGTAGTCCGGCCAGGATAGTGTCATTTAAAAAGTGAAGTTGCAGCCCTCAACTGATGTTGATGTTGTGTTTTGTCATGTCATGTTGTGTTTTGGCCTGATGCGCCACCCTCAACCTATCTACTAATCACAAAGCCAGTAGTGTTTCGGCATCTGGGTTGGCAACTTCGAGTCAGGTGGGAGGGGGAGGGGACACACCACTCTACAGTAATTTGAAAGTGATTGCAGTACCAGTTTTGGCCACAATCTTACATGTGGTTCCTTTAAGTTGCAGAAAGTTGTGTGCCATCCAGGACTTAATTTCAGCAAGGCAGGACGTGAGACTGTCGATCTTGGACTGGTCGTTTGGTTTCAGAGGGAGATAAAGCTGTGTGTTATCTGCGTAACTATGGAAGGAGACATTGTACTTCTGAATAATTAAACCAAGGGGGAGCATATAGAGAAAACAAAATGGAGCCCAGAATGGAGCCTTGTGGGACCCCGCAGGACAGGGAGGCTGAGGGGGAGAAACAGTTGGCGATATTAACAGAAAAGGATCTATTGGCGAGGAAGGAGGTAAACCAGGATAGAGCAGTGCCTCTAAGACCGACCCCATGTTGGAGACGACCAAGTAGGATCGTATGGTCAATAGTGTCAAACGCTGCACTGAGATCAAGCAGCATGAGGACAGCACAGTGACGGATCATCTGCGGCGAGGAGCAGGTCATTGACACTCTCAGCAGGGCTGATTCGGTGCTGTGCCCCGCCCTAAACCCTGACTGGAATTTATCCAGGATGTTGTTCTGTGTAAGATAGGGGGACAGTTGGGAGAGAATGACCTTTTCTAGAATTTTTGACATGAATGGGAGTTTAGAAATTGTCCTGTAATTACTGAGCTGGGTGGAGTCTAGGTTCGTTTTTTTTCAGTAGGGGCTGGACCACTGCATGTTTGAAGCAGGATGGGACGGTACCAGTGGCTAGGGAGCTGTTAATGATGGAGAGGATGGTGGGACCAGTTGTGACAAGGACATCTTTCAGAAGGGGAGTGGGGACTATGTCAAGGGGGCAGGTAGGTTTCATGGCAGAAACGATCTCAGAGAGGGAAGTTAAAGAGATAGGATTGAAGCAGGCCAGGGAAGAGGAGCAGTTGAGGGAGAAATGTCTCACACTGTGTTGGGGATGCGTCCAGGGTGGTACTGGAGGGGGGGCTGATAATGGAGTTGATTGTAGTAAATAGGGTCCTATGATTGTGAGAGTTGTTAATGAGAGTAGAGAAGAATGTAACTCTCGCTGCCTTAACCGCTTCCTGGTATTTCATGCGACTGTCCCTGAGCATTTCTAGTGAGATCTGGAGTTTGTCGTGTCTCCATTTTCTCTCAGCTCTCCTGTATTCTCTTCTCTGGGCTCTGGTGGTGTCATTTAGCCAAGGTTCACCTCTAGACTTAGATCTTTGTAAGCTCTTCTGTGTCAGGATGGCATAGTGATGCTTCATTAGTGAAGTCCATCTGAATGCCTTTTCAAAATGCAATACCACATGGCACAGTCCACCTTACCATGATTACAGAATTCATAGTTTACCCACCTCTGATTTTACCACTACATCTCTGCTGACGAGATGCGCATTTAGGAGAGTTTCAATTGCATGGGAGGGAGGAGGGGGGAGTGGCGAGCTAGCTCTCTGTTTTGTTTGAATGTCAACAGAAGTGATTTTACCCAACATCGCTTAGAGAACCTTTAATTACAGAAACAAACCATGGTTTAGTCTTAACATCAAGCTGCTTTAAAGAAGACTGTATCACTTGTGCTGATTCGACAGGTTGACCAATAGGAATGCTTCTATGTGAAATAATTCAGGATGGCAGGGTTTCTGGTGTGTGGTTGTGTTCTGATTGTTTATGAAACTGGAACTTTGGTGCTGATTTTTGAGGGCCCACCGAGATTCTCAGAGAGAAATTTGTCTCCAAATACATTATTGTAGTTGAATCCAGGTATTCAAAATAACAAAAGCACATAACTGTTTCTCACCTGAAGAGGATCTCATCAGCTAAATAATAGTTCACTCATGAAACATATCATTATGTGACATAGCATTTTTATAAATTTTTGTCATTTTCCTGGGCATTGTTCAATAAGAGTTTTTTTTAAAAACACTTTACTCGACAGTATCGACATAAGAGTGACATGACAGTGTCATGAACACATGCCACTGTCATGACACATGAAACCTAACCCTAACCCTAATCCTAACCTTTAACCCTAATCCTATAACCCCAACCCTAACTATAAACCTAACCCTAATCCTAACCCTAACTTGTTATGACAAAAACTGAATGTCACTTAATAACAGAAGCGTTATGTCATAAACGTTTATGACTTGTTTATGCCACGTTCATGACAGTGTCATTTCACTCTTATGTCGACACTGTCAAGTATAGTGTAACCGAGTTTTTTGCCATTTGTAAAAGTTGAGATTTAAGAAGAAGCTATTTGTAAATATTTAGTCATCACCCTCCCTTGGCTTTTATTGACTATAAACAAATATCATAAAGGAACAATCCGCACAGCATTAAGCTATAAATAGAGAAAATTCACACTTGGGTGCATCTCAGTTCCCCATATGGAAACACCCAGCAAATCACCAACTGTTAAGCTATTTTCTCTCCTCAGTGCACAGAATGTGAGGTATATCTGTAATGAATAGCGAGGAGTCCCAACAGTGGTTTGTCCCTGGCATGCGAGTCCCCAATCCCCTTTAAGCGCTGCTACCACATAAAGCGCAAAGGGATGAGAGGGAGGCGAGCCCAACTGTGCATGAAATTACAGCAGATAAAAATCAGGGACATTTTTTTGCTTCCGAAAATAGCTATTTTGCCTTCCAGCACAAGCTAGGTGTGAAGCAGAGGGATACAAAGAGCTGTTTCGCTCCCACACCCCACCTTCACGAAGACATTACCAACATCCCAAAACCCTTTTCATCAAATGACTATGTCAAACAAGACCTTGAGTCTGAGAATGTATGTTTATGCCCAAGTATTTATGAGGAATTATGTGGAAACTGTCAATGAGACTGCAAAGCAGGACATCATGGTCCCCAGGGATTAGTACTCAATGCAGACTGGATGGAAGAGGTGTGTGTGGGTGAATCCCTGACTGAAATTATCCTTTTTTCACATCCATTGGCAAAAGGCCTTCTCCTAAAACAACTTCAGTGGTGGTTGTCATTCACCTTCACACTTACTTTGAGTTGTACATTTATCCTAATTTGAAATAGTTTAGAATGTTCAAAATTCAAATGCACTAAAACATTATCATCATCCACATGTAAATTAAATTCCTCTAAGCATGATCACAGTCATGTGTTGACATACATCATGATGTAAACTGGTTCTAGGTGACCATTGTAACCTTGACAATCAGAAAGCACTGGAGTAGATAGCCATTTTAAAACGTTCTATGATAATGACATAAGCATAATTTTAAGTACAGGATGATGCTACATTGCATATTCCTTGGTGTATATAAGATTATGGATGTTTAATAACATGCCATTGTAAAAGTATTAAATCAATTACTGTTTTCTCATTATATTTCAGAGAAACAGAAACATAACATGCATTAACATCTGTATTAGTTATATAAACCTGTAGACTCTATGAGCAATATTGTCGCAGACCTCAAGACACACACAATGATGGAACTACTTCTATCTCTGGCTAGGGAATTCTGGAATTAATTTTCACTTCTCTGACGCCAATCCTAAATGTGGTCTTGCACCCTGTTTCCAAAGGCCAGTCTGTCTGAATACTTCAGTTATAGATGATCTAATCAAGTCGAGAGAGGCAATGTTTTATTCACAAAAAGAGTAAAATGTGCGCAATTATAAAGTGAACAAGGGTTATCGTATGAAGAACACCAAACCTACGATACAAACGGCTACTTTGTGTACCACAACGTGCACACTGTCACATAAGCATGATGATCTTGTTATCCCATAGTAATCTGAGTCCAATTGAAAGCAACACAATGTAGAGCTTTAAAAACCCGTAATGACTCATGAGGTCCATGGTTTCTCTCTACTTTGCCTTATAGTGGGCATTTTTGTTTAAAGTTTGGCATCAACCACCATGTTGGTCAGATGATGAGTCCTTTCAGTGACTTGTGGCAACCAGAGCATCACTTCTTTCACAAAGGGGTAGAAATTCATCTGTGAGTGAAATCTATGAAAAGTTCAAATGAAATGTGCAGCCAGACACACTCAAGGTCTACAGTACATATAAGGCTTATTTTATGTAAGGCTTATTTTATTCAAGCCACATTTCCTCAAGGTGACTTTACAGATTTCAAGCAGACCAGCTACTTGCTCTGATTGATTTCATGCTCTGTTTGTTTGAGTGTTTCTTTTACCCCAACCTCTGCTGTGTGTTCTTAGAATTGTCCTATATGGCAGGTGGAGGCAGTGATAAACAATTGTTCAATTTAATTATCCTAATCACAACAAAATGGCCACTGGAGATCCCCCCCCTCTGACCTCTGCTTTGCACTGTCAAAATGTGAGGTGTCGCTTCCAGTTCCAGAGACTGCAGCATTCTTACTTGTTCTCATCCATTTTCTTGCCTCGTTTTTTCAGCACATCAATCAGTCCTTGCAATCTTCCTGCTTCCACCTCTTGATATTTTCTCCTCTTATCCATTACCCCTATTCCTTTGCCCTGGGTGAGCAGAGGAGGAGGAGGAGAAGGAGGACGAGGGGGGCCTGGTAGAATCGATCTGGCAGCAGCTAGAGACTGCTTGTTTGCTTTGACAGCTTTATAGCTTTCAGAAAATTTCCCTCTCTTTATTGGAAAAGCTTTCTCTTCAAAGCCTTTGATGTCTCATCATTTTTCTTTTCCCTTTTCTATCTCTCAAAAGACCTCTTAATGGAAGCTCTTTCGTTCCAGCCTCTCCCTGGACAAGTCACCACAGGTTCTGCAGCAGCACAGTCGAGTCCCCGCCCAAACAAAGGTTTTTACGGGCCCTCAGCTAAATAATCCTGCACCATCCCACAATGGCTGGATCTAGATGAAGGTTTTGCCACATGTTCTTTTCATAATCCAGATATACAATGAAATAGCCCCATCCACATATACAACAACACTGGCTCATCTGAATGAGAATGAGGAGATACGTCATAGCAGCTTGCTGTCATGTGACGATTTGGGAGACGTCAGAGTCCGTCCACCATTTTGGGATCCCAAGCTATTGGTTGCCATGGGCGACAGCGACACAAAGACAGTGACACAGAGTAAGCTAGGAAAGAAAGACGGCTTGAGAATTTATCACAGCGTTTAAACTGAGAAATTAAGAGGAAATTAAGAGGTTGACTTTTTCCCCTATAGATATTGAGGAGTTAACTATACGATATTAGAAAATCTGACTGGTTGCTTTTGTAAGGATCAGGTTAGTAATCCTCACGGTTTCCTCAGGAAAGTTGAAACTAGATGCCGGACAACGTTCTTAAATTCGGGACCATTATCGCTCGTTTCAATTTGGGACCTTGCAGTCGGAATTCTTGTTTGTTTATTCAAAGTACAGTCCAAATATAGCCTGGGCTATTTGAAGTGTCTGTTTATTGCATCATTTTGAATAGCCACCACTGCAGAGTTTGTTGGCATGTTGCACAATCCATGGAATCATTTTATGCAAGAAAACCGCATACAGAGACATTATTGTTGAGGTCCGACATGATAATCAAAAATTACTTTCTACCTGTGCTGTGCACTGATTCATGCTGCCAAAACAGCCCTCTCTGTCTCTGGTCCTGCACTGTGCTGTGTGAGAGGGGGAGTGGCCAGCGGAGGCAAAAGCCAATGTGTGCTTCTTTTACCGATATATTTAACAATATCTTTTGCATTTCTTATCCAAACAACATCAAACTTGGCACTGCACTTACTCGTGCCCGTAGCAAGACACCTGCCAAGTTTGAAATTAGTCGGACGAAAAGTACTACAGATATGCAAATAACAAACACAATGCGCTTTCAGATATAACCTCCGGAGTATATGCGGAGGTTTGTCAAACAGAGGTCCTACCCTTCGGATGATTCAGATATGATGCTAACCTGCGGACCTTATACTGACCTTATACGGACGTATGTGTGAACGACATACACGCACATTACAGAATCTCCGTGTGGTTGTCGAGTGAGGGGTGGGGGCTTGTAGAGTTCACAAGATGCGAGATATGACGCAGAATATATGCGGCCGCTGCCTGTCACAGCTGCTTTTTGTTTACAAAGTGTAGCCTATGCATTATGTAGGCTAAAGAAGAGAAATCTATTGTGCGTAGGCTAATACTTGAAGTAGGCTAATCACGTTAAGTGCGCACTTGAAATTGACCTACAGTATTTGTATGTGTGCTTCGAATAAACACATTTATCTGTTTTCAACGTTATGTAGCCTACCAGAATCTGGTTTGCGTTGGAGAGAGAGAGCATGCACAAACTTTATACCAGCCAATTCAGTAGGCTAACTCATGACTTCAAGGCCATCATACAACGTTTTTAAGCAACAAACAAAATACTGACATAACAGTGAAGTTGTTCGTTTTTTCCAAAAGCATCCTCTCCCCATGTGTCTATTGCATTTACGTAAGGAGCTTGGAACAAAGTTGGGTTTTCTTTGTTTTCATTTTCTCTAGGCATATATGCTCAACAAATCCGTGTTGCTAACAATTGATTAAATACTCCTATTATTGTCGTCAACGATGTCGCTGTAGGCTACTGCCTTTTCAGCGCCTTCTGCTTATGGTGATTCAGTCTTTTGAATTCGTTTGGCCTTGCCATGCAGTTGTAGGCTACAACGTGCCATTCCCTTCATGTGTTCTATCAAAATGTTGTATGCCCTCATGGACAGTAGCTCCGTGATGTCTGCATCTTTCCAGGTCGGAGATTTTCTGGTCAGATCTAACCACATGGACGCACGAAAGAAACGTCACCAACACGCCCTCTCACTAGGTGTGAATTTTAACTGCATGTTCTACGCCTCGTTCAGACACAGCACATTTACATAATGTCCGGAGGAAATACTAGGGGGGGAGTAGTAGAACAACCGGCTACATTCGGACTTCCATATGACCGGTTATGTCGTTCAGATATACAGCCCCACCGTTTAACATCGGCAGAACCTCCGGTCTTACACGTATGTCTGAAAGCGCTTACACAGACAGACAGACATTCTTGTTATTTATACAATAAAATAGTAATGAATAAAGTCTCTGCAGGTTGTCATACTTTACACATTAAAACTATATTTTATTTTTGAAAATTTGCTGAAGCATACTTGTCAAATGACTCAAGAAGACCTCTAAGCTGATTCAGTGAAACCCAGATACAGTAGCTATATCTGTATGTAAGCAGTCTAAATCAATGGGAAAATGGGGCGAATTGTTCATCAAATCTTGTCATTTAGAGTCAGAGGCTCATTTGAATAAGTTGCTAATGTATTCAGAGGAATCATTCACAGCCCTCCAGGCAAGGGCGTTTGTGAGAAGCTTATCAACAGCCAAGCACCCGTTCAGTCTTCATACATGCTCTCGTGTATGCACAGTTAATCAGCTGTTAATTCATTAATCATACTCTTGAATCGATTAAGCCCTGATGCGCTAACAAGAAAACAGACATTAATAATAGATGCTCTGTCCTAAATGGCATTTTGTTGCCAGATGAGAGTCTGCACTGAGTTCGAGCAGTTAGGTAGCTAACTACAGCGCAAGGCTTTAAAGTGTTTTACATAATTGATTGCTTGCTCATCGAAGGGCCTCAAGTGGCTCCTTCGGGCTTCTAGTTTATCTGGTCTATCCCAGAAAAGAGGCATATGGGCCTATTTCAGATCAGTTTCTGCTGGCAGCCGTAAAAAAAAACATTCCAAACTGCTCTCTGTTTATTGTTCTATTGTTCTTTTATTGTTCTTCTGCTCTGTGTTTCTTTTGGCACATACTGGCCCTGAACTATATTCTGATAGGTTATTGGACAGGCAAATCCCGTAATCTATATGGAACAAACTGGATGATCCTGTGTTGAGACAAAGAAATGCCATCTGTGACATGATCCGATATTGACGGGCGCTGTGAGTGTGATCCCAGCAGTATATGCCCAGAGGGATTTGAAAGTGATAATGCTAGACGTTGTCAATATCTGGCACAAAGGCCACCTGGCTTCATTACATTGCCTGTCTATCAGCTCAAGCTCATTTACCCCACAACAACACCCTGGGTGGGATTGAGAATCCTGAGTAATGGCATCATACTTCCACCATAATTATAAATTGCCATTTGTTGGTCATCAAATTAGTTGAAAAAGTCAATAAAACATCAACCCTTATACAAATTTCAGGATAGGAATGGGGTATCAAATATGTGGACATGAGTCATGTCATATAAGCCAAGCCATACTACTGTGTAAGAGACTGTACTGTAAGCCTGGTACAAGGGAGTCTTCAGCACTCGTAAGAAAGAGAGAGAGAGAGAGAGCTGACAGCACCCATACACACCATCACTCCTCAGGCAGTCCAGCCAGCTCATTAAACAGACAGTGAGAAATGGGGCCGGTTCTCCAGAATTGGATGAGGCAGACAGGCAGAGAGAGAGAGAGAGAGAGACAGACAGAGAGAGAGAGCACTTACTGATGGATTTATTTAAACATCCAGAGAAGGTGAGACTGTTCCTGCTGTGTGCCGCATTTTTCACTGGCCGAATAAATGAAGAAAAACAAGAAAAATCCCACAACAGTCTTTTTTTGGTTGCGGTTGTGTGCTCTTTCGCCCTCACACTGGCTCACACTGGCCAGTGCCCCTTTCTCAGGATGTAGACAGTGGAATCCATCACTGAGGCATTCATTTAAACGGAAGGTGTGTATCTAAGAACTCTCCCTGTTCTTGCAGGCCAAATTAAAAAAAGGCCGATATGGCGATATGCAACCGCCATCATTCGAGGGCCATCTTACTTAGACAGAGTGACATATTTGTTGCTTATCATGTGTCCTCATTGTAAGTAGTCAAGCATAAAGAGCCTTTCCATGGTGGTTAGTGCACTCTTTAGGGCAATTATCCTCTCCCACAGGCTGTCTCCTCTTTCTTGAAGATGCTGATTAACTTTCTTGTAAAACTGGCAGCAAACATGGGGCTGCTTTTAGAGTTTGGCAGGCCTGCTGTCTGTCCCCTCAATGCCTGCCTGAGTGAATTAGGAACAGTTTTGTGAACGAGACAAAGCTATGAGCCATGCTATCCAGTTTTTTCTTGTTTTTTGTCATTCTGTGACAGGAGAAACTCAGAGAGCTGAAAAGGCAGCCAGTGCAACTGCATTTCATTGTCTTTGAACTCTGCACAATGACAATAAAGTTTAATCTAATCTAATCTAATCAGTGCTTGGAACTGGTCAGAAAATTCAAAATAATGATTTGACACATCACTATTTGCTAATAGCAAACTGCTCTCTCTGAAAAGTGTCTGTGCCAAAGGTTATTAGCACCCTCTGGTGGCTCTGAAATTTGTCATTGTGGCAGGTTTTTTTTTATCCCTGTGTATAACATATTTTGCCAGATATTTATTTCATCAAACTGAAGTGGGTTGTTTATTTGTACTTTTCACATAAATACCTTTATGATCGTATCCCCTCACCCCCAACACACACACACACATTACAACTAACCACAACACAAAGGATCCAGCTTCTCAAAATATAAGTAAAGAAGCAAATAGAATGAGCATCTCTTTAGGTTCTTAACCAGAAGCATTGACGACATTCATAAATTGTAGTGTAGGCCTTGTTATTTACAATAAACAAATATAGACCTCTTATCTAATGAGCTCCCTCTGCTGGAGACTCCTCTCATTGCAAGCATTGAGATGTCCAAACCTTGGACAGCTCCATGCAGTGTGAAGCACCAAGATTACATCTTTTGTGTAACTGCAGAATATAATCTAACAAAGATCAAATTGAGACACATTCTCTCATTGCTAATCTCTGTGGAATATCAATGTCTATGAACTGCTGAAATTGATATTTAGACCTGGCCTATCTGTGACACTGCTTGTGCTTGGAGAAGCTTCTGAGAAATATATAACTCTGTAGACAGTATGGAAACAAGATAAATGACATGGTCAACGTGGGCTGACATGCTCAATATGAGCTGAGCTCAACGTTGCTCTCTGCCCCACGTTGAGCCCAGCTTCGATCTGCAAGCTGCAGCCTGGGGTATATCAGAGACACAGCACTCAGAGGAGACACAGCACTCAAAAAGTCCTCCATAGAAATGCATGGGGCTAGTTTGTCACGCCAATATGGCCGTTGTCTACACATATCACACCCCTTCCTAGGCAAAATGTCGACATGTGAATACATTGAGCCAATCATGTGGTGTGATGTGAATACATTGAGCCAATCATATGGTGTGTTGTGAAGACATTGTGCCAATCATGTGTTGTGAACTCGCCGCTGGAGCAAGATTGGTGTCGTGAAGCCTTGCGCACGCGTATTTCTGCCGAATAGGATGCCCAATGAGTGGCCAAAAAGCGTTGCGATATGGCTGCCAAGTGGAGGGACTTGCCTAAAAGGACTTTGAGTATATGTACTGTATATACAGTATGGTTATGGAATTTAGCAGACACTTTTGTCCATATAAAATATAACAATAATATTTTATAATAATTTTTTATAATAATATTTTATAATAATTTTTATAATAATAAAAATTAACAGTAAACTGTTTTAAAAAGTTAGTAAGACTACATTAAACAAAACACTAATGAAAATAATCAATAATGAAAATAAACGGTTACACTTTACTTGAAGGTAGCCTACATAAGTGACATGACACCGTCATGAACGTTATAAACATTATAAAGAAGTCATAAACGCTTATGACATAACGCTTCTGTCATTAAAGGAGAATTCCGGTGTGATATTGACCTAAAGTGTGTTGAAATATGATACAGTGTGAACGTATGTCTCATAGCTCATTTCGGCTTGTCCCCTGCACCCCTGCAATCTGGCACTAGTTAGCCAATGCTACCAACAGTTTTTCGATGGGGGTGCCTCGGGCATCGGCCTGGCCATGCAAAAAAATCACTGTTTTACACCATTTACCAGGCTCAAAGTCAGGGTTGCCAACTCTCACGCATCTGGCGTGACACTCACGCTCTCACGCACATGCAAGAAATGTCACGCCAAATCCATTCTTATTTTGGACACTTGTAAATTGACATATATCAGACTAGGGCTGTAACAATACACCAACCTCCCGATTCGGTATGTATCGCGATTTTTGACCCACAATACAAACCTCAATTTTTTCTTTTTTCTTTTTTTTTTGGGGGGGGGGGGGGGGGGTTTAGACATTTTATTAAATAACATTTCAATATAGCCTACCTTTGAACACTTAGAATATAATATATCTGTATTATTTTATATCCTGATATAAAAACAGAGAATACTGAATGTCTGATATTTTTGACAGCACACTTTATGCAGATTAGCCTATAGCTTTGGCCTACTATTTTTATTACAACTCTACCTCTTTAATTCTACGGAGCCCGTGAGGTGACATGAAAAAAAAAAAAAAAAAACTAAGGTAAAAAAAAAATAAAAAAATACTGAGAAAAGGTATGTACTTGGGACAAACACTGACTAGGTTTGCGAGATCTTGAGTTTGTTTTTGCGAGATCTTGAGCAAAGATAATGAATGCGTAGCAAGATGGTTCGTCCTAGTTCATGTCTATGAGGGCAAAGTGGAGTTCAGTCAGAGACGGGCTCTGGTTCAGTTCCCGCCTGCACAGGGGCGTGTCACTGACGTATGACTTACGTTTGAACGCCTCGGTTCCACGCCAGACAAGCCTGAGTACAAAATAAACTTGGTGTATACCTATCTATCAATAGATAGGTATACAATAGACAATAGATTGACCTGACCATATTGGACAACTTCAAAGCCTTATCATAGGCTATCATAGACATTCATGACATGAAAAGTGGAACGTATTGTACAAAAATGACACATTATGCTGTCGGCTAAACATTTTAAACTTGCGCAAAACTGCATGAACCCAGCATCGGTACGTCGCATAAATTAAAACACAAATTGAAGCAACAGCTTGACCATCGGACAATCCTACTGCAAAGCCTTTTCATAGGCATGCAGCGTTTATGACATAAAAAGTGGAATATGAACGCATTTCATCACACCTGACAATTACGGAGCTGCCGGCTGTAGCCTACGCGATTCTTGAACTATCAGCGCAGTGTTGACTTGCGGGTCTTTTTTAGATGGTGAACGTAAACGAAGGAAAGCCCTCTAATTGGACGGGGCAAGACTGACAAGTAGACAGGCCCGGTCGTGGCTACGCGTATGCTTGGTAGGCAAAACTAGTGGGAAAATGTCTGTAAACAAATTTGGTAGCCAGAAAAAAGAACATAAACAGAGGATAGAAAATGCAAAAAAGGAGGGAAAGAACGCAAAGAAGGTAGGCCTATCTCTTGGCTTAACGTTCGGGCAACAGACGAGTTCGAGGATACGGTGGCAATGATGACATTAATACAGTAGCCCGCTGTGGCATGGTCGCTTGCAATTGTATGGTTCATCTATAGGCTATTATTTTAACTAATTGATCTGAATTGGTTGATGTTTCTCCTGGTAGCCTGTGCTCGCCTGTGCTGCATGCGTATACCTAGGCCATAATGGCTGTTGCGGTCGTGGGCGTGTTGCTCCCCGGCACAGAATAACGTAGGACCGGCCCTGTCTAAAATCAAAAGACTATCACTGTGCGTGTGTGGTAACGTTAACTTCTGGTCTTGACTCACTGCAGAATGCAGCGGCTTGTTCACTGTACTGGAGAATACAGCTAAACAAGTTAAAGAAAGGGAAACGAAACTTCATATTTTTAAAGCCTCTAAAATCAAATTGACTATTGAAATCGAGGTTTAGGATGGAGTGATGTGTAGGAGCGATGACGCCCCCGCCCCCCCTCGGCTTTTTTCACAAATCGCACCCTGACTAGGTTGGCTTGTCAGTCAGTGTGGAACGCAACCTAAGACCAACGCAGATGCCAAAATAAGGAACTGCAACCTAATTCCAGTGGCTAAAGCTCTCCGGAACATTTCTAGTGGTTCTCATGCATTGATGGATTTGCGAGATTCGCAAAAGAAAGTCAAGATCTCGCAAAAGAAACTCGAGATCTCGCAAAACAAACTCAAGATCTCGCAAACCTAGTCAGTGTTTGTCCCAAGTACATACCTTTTCTCCGTTTTTTTTTTTTTTTTTTTACATTCGTTTTTTTGGAAATATTGTAAACAAAGAAGCATAGTTGGCTAGCTTATCGTAGTCTACTGATTGGACTGTTCAGTTTCCCCATGTGTGTTTAAGTTTCAAGGTAATATTGTTCTCCTTGGGACAGGCCCTTTTGGGAAACATTGGTATGAGATGATCAGTCAACTTGAATGCAAGAGTTTTAAACAAATATGTGCAGCATGCTAATGATCCTAAGCGGATTTAATAGTAATTTAGCTAGTTGTCTTCTATGCGTCCTTGCTTTCACGATTGTGAATGTTTTATTTGGATTGTGTTGGACGAGTTGCACGTGTCCATTGAGCGGGGCAAGGAGAGGGGGCCCAGTAAACAAAATAAAGTCCTGGCGACGTCCCCTAAAGGTCCCCTGGCGAACGTCACCTACTCGACATTGTGTAGGGTTCCTTTTACGTACAGCGGACCTCTGTTCGGGAGGTCTAAAAGACGTCCACGAGACTTTGAGAGGACGTCCTGTAATGGTCACCGCGACGTTATGCGCGCGACGTTTATATTTCCGCGATGGTAAAAAAAAAAAAAAATATGAAGCGCAATTTCGTATGGTAGGCTATTACATCCTGTAAGTCTCAGCTTTGCTAGGAGAGAAGGAACATGACACGCATTAACGACGTGTTCTACAACTACACAATCAACTTCACTCACCTCATATTTTCACGCATGTATGAAATCACGTCCTCCGAATGCATTAGACTAATGATGAGTAGACATGGACATTTATACCGGGCTAGGATGTGCTGTTTTCACATCTACGGTGTCATTTTCTTAATAAACTAATACGATGTTTTAATGGGCATATCCTGTAGCATATTGTTCAAAACATCATCAGAGCAGGCCTAGGCTAGCCTAAGATAAATTGTTCCAACCATATTGTTTCAAAATATTAAAAACTAATAATAAATAGCCAAAAATACTAAATGAATCGCAATGCATGCTGGGAAGCAAAAACTCAACATGAAATAAAGTACATGAAACATAACTAGAATGCATTGACGTTATATCCACTCGTTTTCTTGGACCTGTGATCAAACAGGGACAGCCTATAAATGTAAGCCTATCTTCCTGGAAAATTGCAAATAAAGAAAAATGTATCATTTTCTCTGAATGCTCTTTGTAGCCAACTTTAAGATGAAATAAATATATTCCAGATGTTTCTATTCTATATCATTGTTTTATTAATAAACAGTAAGGCTCTGGTGAGGCAGAGAGCTTGCTCCTCGTCAGAAATCTCATCGAATATGTGCACTCTTTGTTGTTTCCACAAGGAGCTGCTGTAACATCGGGGACAGCTATGCCTGACACTTTTAAACGCGAGCATCCGTCAAATAAATTACAATGACATTTAAACAAGTCATGAAGCAGTATCCTAAATTCTTCTGCAATGTAGAGCTAGATCGTTTTGCTTTACAAATTAAGTAGTCACTTCTGTTGCTAGACAACTCTAAACAAATGCTACGTGGTCTGTTTTTAACATTTCTCTAGTTTTATTGCATCGTATTCAGCTCCAAAAGGTTCAGTCCCAATTCGGCCGTGTGTGTGTTTCTGAAAATAAAACAGATAATAAGTACGTGACTACGTTAAATAAACCACTGCCTATTTAGAGCATGTTACATGCATCACGTAATGACAGTTATCTGAAGAAATGCGCATTGTAGGCTAAGCTAGAAGGTAAGAACAGCGACTTTGCTAACGTTACACCAAGCATCACATCAGCTATCATGAATTTGATAAAATCCCTTCCTTAGTTTGTAACGTTATACATTAACGTTAAACTCAAATAGGCCTACATTTTGAGTTTAACGTTAACAACCCTTTTCCCAGTTTATGAAGTTGTGCGTCTATGAGCAAATAGACACACAACTTCATAAACAGTATTATATGTTGCCTTAGACTACGGTAGGCTAATGCAGCTACTTCTAGAGAGACTTACAGACTAGATAGATATTCACCCCTTGCAGACACGTGACTTAAGTCACGTGACGGCTCCATGCTGGACGGCAAAAAGATGGGAGACAGACGGCAAATTACATTATGTCATAAAGATTATGAAGAACTGAACACCATTACTATAACATATTTGTAGTTCAATGTAGGCTATTGCTGTTTGGGGTCTGATAGTCAAAGAAGATGCCAGTGGTGTTGTTAGATGAAATGGGTCATGATCGCAAATGTAAAGTTATTAAAACTGGTGGTAACAGGCTAACAGCAAGGGGAGATAACGTTACGTTAGGCTACTGTAATTAACATTATGGTAAATGAACACCCATAAGTATTTCTGGACTAAAATATTGCAAAGCGATTTGGTTACTTTATTTGTCTTGCTTTTATCAGTTGTAACATAGTCAAAACGTTAAGAATGTCATATCAGAACATGAAATAATAACTAGCTGCCACACTTAGAAGCTAGCTAGCCATGGCCGTGGCCGTCGTAGCCCCTTGCGTTGGCCGTGAGGCCCCTTTGAAAATCAGAGGTTTACAGGCCACGGTGGCCTTGGTGCCCCCTTCTTTCAATATTCTGCTTTGCGTCCTACTAATAGCGATTTTTATTTAGCCTGTGACCTGTCAAAATAATCTTAGCATTCACAGCGCAAATTAATTTAGTCTTTTACGCAGTGGAGAAAGTGACAGCGCAAGAAAGAAAGTGCGTCCAAATTCACCCATTCTCAGTTGAACTATTCGCGAAGTAGCCTATTCATCACACACATCACAAGTATCAAACGAAAGAGCTTTTTCTCAGCTTTTAAACGATGTTAGCCAACAATTGCTGTGTTGAAAGGTTCGCGAGAAAAGTAAATAATATAATTCAATTTAATCATACATTCTACTGAAGGTTTTGCGTCCCATGTTCTCCCTACCCATTCATCTCGGTGGAATACTTTACGAACCCTTCTTTTAACACATGACAAACCATATATCAGAATAAACAGGAGACCTTACCGAACACAAAGGTGTAAAGCAGTCCCCTGTACAGTTAGCCGTTCCAGAGTAATCCAGTTTTGAATTTGCAGTAAAGTTCGACATACATGGATGTCTCCAAATTTGGGCTTTAAGTTTTACAATGTGTTTAAATTGTTCCACATGATTTCATAACGGGCCAAATACAAAATAAATGTTACAAATATCGCCTAGATATAGGTAAATCAGAGGACAGCTGACTAAGAGTTTGTGAAAGTAGCCTTAATGATCACAAAATGCTAAGCATGCATAGGCTATTTGAGTTTCTTAAAGCTGAGCTGTGCTTAAATTGTTCAATACATGATTTCATAACAGGCCAAATATAAAATAAATGTTATATATAGCCTAGATATCTGTAAATATGAAATGATCAGATGATTTACAGTTCTATGTAATATGTCATGTTTCATGTTTTTGTAATGTTTCATACAGTGATGCAGGTCTACTGCAGTGAATAGGCTAAATACAACTTTGATCAACTTTGATCATTCAATAGTTAACTTTGGCCTTGGTGCCCTGACATGTGGCCTTTGTGCCCCCCACCAAATATGCCCAACTGAAGGCCAAGTGGCCTTGCCCCCAGAATGGTGAAATTCCAAGCCTGGTGCTAGGGCTAATGTAACTCGTCAGTTTGTACGTTGCCCAGCGAATAAACTTACTTACATGTCTTAAGTTAAAGAATTGAAAGAAATAGGAAATATAAAAAAAACTTGAACGGTATTATCTGTTTACATTCAGATCTTGCCAAAGACTTTGCCTACAGTAAGTGCTATCTGCCGTCCTGTTCAGAGTCTATGGTTGCTATAGCAACCGCTGCTGTGCTTCAAGCTGTACTTCTGTACAAGTCCTGGAGGGAGGGCATTTTGTTCCTCCTCTCCTGCAGCTCAGTGACTGTCGAGCAGGAGCATGAGCAGCTCATCCATCTTCTCCTCAAATGCATCCATTCGCTGTGCCATGCGGTAATGGTTGTCCTTATTGCTATGGAAAAATGGATGGTGTTAGTTTTAGTTGTTAAATGCATTATATACTTGCATATGTGAACAAATTAAGTGAGTCTTCTTACCTCTTATTTCCGTCTCCATGGCCAAGCCACCTCCCTCTGTGTGATGAGTCACTTGTGCTGTTTACAACAAAAAAAAAAAAGTTAGTTACTCTCAAGTTCCTTGTCATGAAATTGTATTTACTTGGAAATGGAAAATTCAAAGACACTGTACCTTCAACTGGGTCCCAAGATGAAGTGGCAGGCGTTATAATAGACCCATCCAGCTCTGGGCAATGAGCTGGTTGCCTGTGTGGCGTTGACTCATCTAAAAAGAAAGTAAATATGAATATTGGTCAGTTCATTTATGGTAGGTTTCTTGCACATGACATTTGCAAAAGATAAACCTATGCTGTTACATTAAACAATCGCTAAAAAGAAAAACTCACATGCAGGTGGTGGAGGCAGTGACATCTGCTGACCTAAAAAAAGGCAGGAAGAGACAAATACATCAGAACAGCCACATGATATGCACCAGGTTAATAAACATGAATGTCAGAAGTTCCATGGTAGGAAATATGACTCAACTGGTTTCTTAAATACATGTATAAATGTTAACTTACAGACAGGGCTTCCAGTCACACGCACCATCCTGGAAGGCTTTCGGAATGGATTCATCTGAAATAAAAGACCATACAATCTGCACTGATTGCAAAAAGAATATTTGAATTGTGTAAATAATGTAGTCTGTATTTAAGAGGTCTTACCATCACGTGACCCTGCACTGCCTTTTGTGGACGCTCGCATCTTCTTCCGCCTCAATGCAAGAAGTGTCCATCAGCCGCTGACATTTTTCCATAGCTTTGGTGTATGAATCTACGTTAAGAAAACAAAGTTTTTGTGAGCCAGTAGTAGAACAAAGCAGTATTTCCATACAGAGAAAACTATTATTGATAGTATTGCAGCAATCAGTCACCTGTACACAACCAGATTTTCTTGACTGGATATTTGGCCCAGCTTTTGACTTGGTTTTTGTATTGTAGCCCAGAGAATTTCTAATGGGGAGACACAGCATCCATAGAAATGCATGGGCTTAGTTTGTAAAGCCAGTATGGCAGCTGTGTATAGTCTACTACACACATTCCGCCCGTTCCTGTATGCTTCCCAACAGACCTCTGAAGTTCGACTACAAAAAGGAACCAAAACTGCCATCTTTGCCTATAAGGAGATCAGGGTGTTAATTTAACCTAACTACCTATGACAAGTTACATTGCAAGTTAGGTCTGGGGTAGCAAAAATCTAAGTTGCTGTCTTAACGTAGGCCTACCGAAGATCACAGTTAGCCTACCACTCGAAGGCAGAGGACAAAAGTGTTGAGCAAAATATCTGCATTTCAGACTTCTTCGTCCCCAGGAGAGTGCAATAATTCTCTCCCCATGTTATTTTCCCATAGCAAAAATTGCAAGATAGGCTACCGGATCTCAGCTTTTTGAAGGCAAAATTCAGAGGTCTATTCACTTGAATCGTCTATCCGATAAACTGTGTTACAAGATGGCTGCCGACAGTGTATACATTATCTCTATAGCAATCTCTATGGCTCTAGTGTAGCCTACATATGCAGGACTGTTCAGTAGGTTATACCCACTTAAAAAGCATCACCATCTCAGTATATCCACTTAAAATAGACTAGGATACATTTGGGGTTGATCACAGTATAGCCTACCCACTACAGCTAACTACTAGCCTACAACACAGTAGCCTAGATCCAGCTACATACAGTATATCCACTAGCCTACTAGACTACACCACTGCTGCCGAGTGACTTGCCTAAAAGGACTGACTGTAGCCTAGTGCTATTATTTGTAACATCAACGCGAGCAGGTTAACACGATGACACAAAACATACAATGCTGCAAAACATAACACGAACGAGCAATGTGCTCTGGTAAATTACAAACTTGGCAGAATCGGAATATAACAAAGCCCTACAAGTGAAAGGACTTAAGGTTAAACCTCAAACTCTTGCATTACAACCACTAGGCCTACATCATGAAACAAAATAATTCCGTGGAAATGCATGGATTCCAGGTGCTGCTACTGGAAGAAACTGGAATCCATGCATTTCCACTGAATTATTTTTGGAATCTGATCCCTTATCATACCTGCTCATTCTTACTCGTCGCTCGACTTATCGTGACTAAATTCAAGATGGCTGCAAACGCTAAACTTCGTGAAGATACTGTCTGCATAAATCGTCTTGTAAGTAAACTACCAGTGCTTTTTCAAAGTTCTCAATGTCTCGTTTTAAATGTCAGGGCCCTCGGAAGTCTACCAATGAAGTGTGGAGATACATTGAGCCTCGTAAATGGTGTAAAACAGTGATTTATTTGCATGGCTAGCCCGATGCTGAAGCACCACCATTGAAAAAGCTGTTGGTAGCATCGGCTAACTAGTGCTAGATTTTGGAGTGCAGGGGACAAGCCGAGATGGGCTATGAGACATACGTTCACACTCGGTATCATGTTTCAACACACTTTAGGTCAATATCACACCGGAATTCTCCTTTAACGTCTTTTTTTTTATTTAGGAGCAAACAACGCGTTTCACCAATCGCTTCATCAGGTTCGCTCTACTGAAGCGCTTGGCGAAACGTGTTGTTCGCTCCTAAATAAAAAACAACGTTAATAGTGATCAGTGTGCGATGATTTTAATTTTTCATTTTTTTGGATTATACTTACCTGCCTCACCTGCACCTGTATCACTAAAGGCTTGTGCACAGGGACACCTATGGACATGAAATTATGATTTATTTATTTGTTTTTGGACAACGTATGGTACCGGTAGACTAAAGCGGGAGATTTGTGTTGCTTATGCCCGCGTAAGCACTGCATGAAACAAGGGTGTGTCGCGGTTCTGCCTTTTCACACTGCGACACAGGTTCGTGGATATGAGTGTCGCGATTTCGGTTTTGAATCGCATATCGTTACAGCCCTATATCAGACTAAGATCTAAGATCTAAAAACTGATCGACATTAAAATGGATAACAAGGGACTGTCTTCAAGGGAGAGGGACAGATTAAATATGGTCCTAAATCATTTGGCTCAAGACATTGTGGAACTTCTTTGGGTGAAACATAACATTACATTACATAACATTACATTTGACTGACACATTTTTAGCCAAAGCCACTAACAACATGGTAAACAGCAGACCATTCAGATGAGATCAGAATCCCACCTCTTCCTTAAATCACTGCCGCCTGTGTCTGTCATGTGTTTATTTCACTTTGCATGCTTATTAAAGCAATTCTCTAGACAACTCTAGGACAATTTAAAAACAGATAGAGTACAATAAGAATAAGTGCATCAGTGAGTGCTGTTTTTAAACAGTCAAGCACATGCAAGCAGGATGGCGCTGGATGTCCTCCCTGTAGACATTACTGACAGACTGATTTGCTAATAGGCCTAATAACTCAATCCAGGGGCGGAGTGGGGCACTAAAATCCACCGGGAAAATTCTGACGGCACCCCCAAACATGCACACACATCAATAGCACAAACAAAATATATAGTGCTAATGCAATACAACAAGCCAATTAACCACAAACCAGGCACTTTCAATAAATGTGTCAGGAACTAGATATGCAACAGTGCAGTATAAAAACAGCTTTGTGGGTGGATGGAAATTTCAAGCATCATGCAAGGACATATCTGGGTATCATAACACTCCAATAGTTGCCTGTATAAATTTAAAAAAGGCCTAGCCTACAGACAATGTCAACCTAATAACACAGGTAATTAAATAATTAAAAAAAAAACAGGCACTTTGAATAGGTTTGTACGAGAACGATTAAAGTAGGCCTATAGGCTTACATATAGACAGTTCCAACGAGTTCCACAAACCATTTATCAGCCTGAGTGGCCCACTAATTAGTCATTAGGCTAGGCCTAGGCTACATATCAACACAAGACTAGCTTGAGCTAGTTTCAATAACGTCAATGCTTTAGCTCCGCTAACCTTTCTCTCTGCCTGCCATCCATATGTAAAACAGCAAGCAACCACGCAAATCCGTCGACTGTCAAAATTCCTGTAGTTTTCCTCGAACTTGGTCGTTTGTAGGGTCATGCCATTAGATGAAGGGCCGCTCATTTATCCCCCTACATTTCTGTAAATAGACTTGGGAGTACATACGTTGAGTTGACATCCAAATCGTCATTCGGATGTGTTTTGAGAAAGTCGATTCCTGAGTGTGGAGTAACACGCTCTGGAAATTCACAATTTTGTCGCCGTTTAAAAAAAAAAAAAAAAACATAGTCCAGTCCATACAACTTCATTTCAATTTCGAAAGAAATACTGGACTATGTTTTTTAAAAACCACACTCCACACTCAGCAATCGACTCCTACGGACTTTCCCCTGAAGATAGCAGCAAAGATGGCAACATTTCCGGAAAGGTACTGGCTTGATGAAATTCATTCTGGACTCTCTATCCGACCACATAAAGACCTCGGGATACTTCAGTTTGGCTTTAGGGACCCTCTACTCACTTGGAACTGTAGAAGAGGTATAAATATAGCGTTTTGTAACGGCAAAATGACATGCCCGCGTCACTTCCAGGCTAACGAGTTTTGGCTAAAAACGGTAACATCGAACTTTCTCAAAACACAACATGACATGATTTGGATGTCGACTCAACGTATGTACTCCCAATCATCTGTAAATTGATCTAAAGTGCATTTTACTCCGGATAATTCCTTTAAGTACAAACAAATTAAATTGTAATTTTTTTATTTGTGATGAAAGTTCTGTAACGCCTGAATAAGACAAAAATGAATTAAGATAAAAAATTAAGGCTAGCCTACAAAAATCAGCATGGGAGAGATGAGTGTGCAGGGTAACCATGAATGACATATAGACAGTGAGCGAGTGGTATAAATATTGGTTGAACTTCCTAAACATTAAAGTGTAGATCTCGGAGATTTTCGCAGAAAATTCTTAATGCATCTATCAGGTCGATGGCCGCGTACGACTCACGGCCGCGATAAAGCTCTATGGGCCGGCCCGCACCGCGCAGACTCATTGGCCGGCCCACCGGGAAAACTCCCGATCGTCCTGATTGCCACTCCGCCCCTGACTCAATCTGTCCTGTTAATTGTGAATGCAGTAAAAATAAGCTATTAATTTCTGACACAATGATGAATGTTTACCTTTTTATTAAGTGTTAAGTGCAGATTATGTCTTTACAATATATATATATTGTTTTTTCATTATGAACAGAATACAATACTTGATACAATACTAAATACTATTGATTGAAGTTTGTAAATGGCATTTTGCAATCCTATAATTATGTCTTTATTATAAGGTTGTACATTTCGTATGATTATTCTGATTATTCACTGATTTCTATCAGTTCACAGTCACGTCGGACCCGGTGTAATTGGCTAAGCGGCAACCCTCTTTTCAGTGGCACTGGATGGTGGCTGTCTGTAGAGTTGGGCACCGAAACAGGGTTCTAATATGGCACCTGTGCCGACGCAAACGGTAGTAACTGCATCGAATAACAACGTGGATTTCGGTGCCTCATTTCGGTGCTTAAATAGCGTTTTTTTTTAACGTTTTTTTTTTTTACGAGGCATCACTGCATGTCATGCGCCATCTCTAACGTCTTGCTCTGATAGCAACACATCCAGATTAGAGTGTGGCTACCCGACCCGAGCCCGACGGGTTCGGACACATGGGGGCGATATGCATTGGAAGCTTTACATTTAAATTCCTTATTATGTTGGGTAACCAACAGGTCTGCTTTACATGATGCAAACGTTTGTTTTTTGAGAATAAAGTAAAATGTAAAAAAGACCTAATAGCTTTCTTCCTGTGTGCAAGATTTGTTTATCATGATAGCGTGTTGTCACGACTACATAAACAAATGGTTATGCACATTTCGCACATATGCACATAAGCACAGTCTTGGGTGACGTTAAAAAAGTTGTTAGCCTATCAGGAGATTTTAAGATTATTTGCGTTGCATACTGTGGTAAAGACATAGGCTACCGGTAGGCTATAAGGTCGTCTCGTTCAACTGGATGAGGATTTCCTCGAGTTGCCCCAATTAACGCCGATGCTGCATATGGATCAGTGACAGAGGCACTGTAGTTTCAACGACTGTTGCAGTTCATTTTTAAGACTTTTCGTCAATGGTAAGACAAGAATTCTATTTCAATAGGCTATGCTTGCTTGGGCCTCTTGTGTTAATGTGCGCTGTGTGTGACGTGCGTGCGTGCACGCTCATCTGATTCTGTAGACAATTTGTTGTGTGTTCCGTTTAATGGGCTAAAAAGACAGGCTATCCACAAACATGAATGTTTAATCACTAGCATGGGAATAACTGAGGCATCATTTGCGTCGGGCTCGGGTCAGGTTCGGACATAAAAATGAAAATGCCTGTCGGGTTCGGACGCAACTCTGTCGGACGCGGGCCGGGTTCGGACAGAAATTTTCTGTCTGACTCAGGTGACGTGAACATTGGCTACCTGCATGATAAGGTTTTCACTTCACTGCTGCTTGACACTACATGCATTGGAGACATATTTCACGTTAACAGTGGAGATGTTAGCAAAACTATAGCGTTTGGTAAATGGAGATGCAGATCATCTCCCTAATTAATTTCTTAGCGCAACAGCCCACATTATGCGCTCACTCCAGCACAGCGAGACGAGTGAAATAAGTGTAGGCCTATCTGTCATCGGCATCGCCATAGGCTATTTGCTACGATATAAGCTACTGTTAGGCCTACAACAAGACGCGATTTATTAGGCTATCCAATCGCTATGCTGTTTTCATGAACATTGCAGGAATCCACTTCATTCACCTACCCACGAGTGGTTCAGTGTCAGTTTAACTTTCGCAAACACGCATACACATTGAATGAGCACTCGTAGCCTACCACTTCCACCTAATGTTATGCCTCTATATTTTATGAATTAAGAAGTATTTACTGATCAGGAAAACACTTAATTTATTTTTCTTTCGGTCCGCGGTTCCATAATACCATTCAGTTGTGCCGCAAATTAACAGACAGAAGCACCGGGCATAATCTAGCCTAAATTCATGGCAATTTTTTTTTTTAATCTGAGGGCCCCTGTGCACGTGCACACTTGGCACAAGCCATGATCCGTCCCTGATCATGTTTGATAGGTTGTTAATACATTCTGAAAACGTTACTGTTCTGATCAAGGTCATGCAAAATAAAGCTATCGACTCAATACGATTCAGCCTCTGATTCCTAGTCTGCTTATCATTATCTGTTATTCATGAAAAAAATCTCATCTCGTCATGTCTTTAGTGTCTTCGTCGGCAATTTCTTTCTTTTTCAAATATCTCAATAACAGCCAACAAACTCGCACAGTCAAACCAAAGTTAAGTCATGTTGAAAAGAGGCTGAACCTTGCAAACGATTTACATTTATAGACCACTGAAACCACGCATGAATCACACGTGAAAATGACCATCACGATAGGTTGTGACTGGGTTGTGAGCAAGATCTAACGCCCTCCTCCGCCCGCGTACATCGGAACTAGCTCCCGGTTAGCATTAATAATCGTTTAGTACTTAAACGGCACCGACAATCAAAAAATCCAGTGGAAACTAGAGGGCAGAAGTGTGTAGGCCAATCGGCCCACCAGCTTTTTCTACTTTGTCACCTACAGAGTTTGACAGGTACGATCTTTCGAAACGCCATGTTATTTTCCATAGACATTTGACGACCGGAAGTTGGATGGATACGGAAGTTACGGAGGTGGGACTTATTCTGGAGAGGTCCATAGGCGAGTGGACAGTGTTTGACAGCTTGCATGAGCCCAGTAGCTTACTTTAAAGCGATATCGCGAGCTCCTGTCAAAATCTAGCAGTGGGCCTAACTACACACAAGAAAAAGGCTATATGGAACAACATCAACAGTAGGCCTATACCATATCCTTGCTTATGCGCTAACTGGCATTTATTTGAAATGTTATCAGCAAAGTTGTAAGGTGAAAACTTTATTTCACGGTGTGTTCTAAACAACATAATGGCATGATATTAATCTTTCATGTGCATGAGGCCCATATAGCATCACAATGAATATGAAGACCATGTTAAAAGTTAGCTGGCAAAAACATAAATATGTAGGTTACATACCTGATTTCACTGAGCTGTCAAAGAGGCTACGAAACCATCTTCGTACGTTATCACTAATTAAACTCAGCTGACTGGTGTTAGCGCATAGCCATAGTTGTTGTTAAAATGCCTACTAGGCTAGCGCTGGGAATCTAAACACTTCAACACCACCGACATGTAGCCTATGCATGTTCAAAACTATTGTGTGTTATGGGTTAAGACATGACATTTCTTGAAGTATTTGGGAACACACTGAATTAGCTGGAAAGTAGAGTCCCTGTTAGATCAGCTTGCTTGCAAATGCCGTTGTCCATGACCGTTGTTCCTCCGTATTCTTTGCAAACACCGCACTCTCCCGATTATTATTATTATTGTAACTTCCATAAAAACAGAGCAGAGACTGTATACACACTGTCTAGCATTGAGTATTGTATAGTCAGTGTTACAACCGAGGGTTCATCCTGTGACCCTTAATACAGTTACTGGTACCTCAGGTTCTCAGAGGGCGCAACCGCACCTTGAGAAACAGAGCATATACACATCAGGCGTTAATCCTATCGCTGTTTTCACTGGTGATGGCAATTCGTCAGGAATGTTTGTGTTCTCAGCCATCACACAAGTCTGTTGAGCATCGGCCTCTCTTTGCCAGCAGCCGGCTACGAGACTAAATGTAATCAGGTTTCTTGCCGTAGTGGCAAATGATCTCACTTGACTAGCTAGATGGAAAAAAAGGCTTGGTACTAGGGAATGGTTTACTGATAGCACCAGCTCTGATCTGACTCAGCTGATCCACCTCCTTATTTTCAAATCCCTGTTTCCTCCCTGGAAATTACTGAGGACCTGCCTTTCCAATCTTGGTGAACCACCACATCAGTCAACCATTTCAGCAGCAACCATGTCTCGGCTCAGTCACTTGATTCATTCAGATGATGAGGCACGCTAAATTTAAATCTAGGGGAAGCAATTGCCTCAGGTCTTGAAAAGTGTGACTCTAAGTAGGGTGGCCATCCGTCCGGATTTCGTCCGGACAGTCCGGTTTTTGAGCTCTAATGTGGAAAAAACACAAACACAAAAACAAACTAATGTTACTATGTTATTAGAATGGGAATGTTGGAAATAGCTGACTAATGTGGAAAAAAAACAACAACAAATGTTACTCTAATAAATTATGTTATAATAAATAGGTGCCTTCTATAGAAATGGTTTATTTTCTAATGTTATTCCCCATATGTTACTCCGATTCCGTATGTGTCCTCACTTTTGGACCTTTGTCCTAACTTTTGGGCACAAGTGTCCTCATTTTCAGTGTCATGGCGGTGGTCACCCTACTCACAAGCCCGCAGCCACTTGTCGAACACCAGATTCTGCTGGTGCACCCTAGCGGCTAGTCTAGCAACTCTGTTGGCTTGTGAGCTGGAAAAATGAAACTTCTATCAGGCCAATCAAATTGTGTATAGAGTCAGCGGGCGGGCTTAACATAATGTCGACTGACCTGCGACGGTTAAGCGTGAATTCCCCATCCGGCTACTTGAAAACAAAGTGGATGGCTGCTGCTGCTGGCGAACCACTTTCTTTCGAATTGGCTTTGGCCGCCACTCTGAAAGACTTGAAGTTAAGGTTTTCTTTGAGAAAAGAACAAGAAACTGCACTGAGGTCGTTCTTACAAAAGAAGGATGTATTTGGAGTTTTGCCGACCAGATACGGCAAAAGTTTGATCTACCCAGACGGCACACAAATCTTACCGATGTCAGGCCGATGAATGTCGGTACAGTCTAGAAGACATCGCATAGGAAGCATTTGCTCATTGGCAAGACATCGCCGGGATGTCGGCAAATCATCGAAAACGACAATGAGCCAATGTTTCAACAACTCATCGTTTGCTCATTGGTAAGACATCGCCGGGATGTCGGAAAATCATTGAAAACGTCAATGAGCCAATGTTTCGACGACTCATCAAAGCTATGCCCACCCCCGGCTTACGACCTTTATTTATTTAGGTCGTAACTTGAAATTGCACATTTTACACTAGGCTATAAATGATTAGATCTATAAAGACACAAGAAAGATGCCAGAAATATTTTCAATTCATTTTATTGAATGTTTAAAAAAAGTCTGAATGATGAAAAAATGCCGTTAGAAAATGTTCCCCCAAAAATCAGGTTCTTCTCCTGCAAGAGACAAAAACAACAATTAATTCACCGCAACACTTTCATCTTTAAAGTCTACCCTTACCGATTGTATTTTCATAGATGCAGAGAACCACTACCGAGCTCGGAGAAATAGATTTCAAACCCATTAGCATTACCTCAGCTGATATTTCAATCAAGCAGAGGCGAGCTAATGCCGTTACTTGGCTAGCGCGCTAACGCCGGCCAAAACACGAACTCTGGAAGTGACTAGAGAAAGTTGGGACTGAAACGTAGCCTACATTTGCTTTGGGAACTTTGGCCAAAGATTGTTAAGGCGGAGCAAGATATTTCATCAGGAGCCACTTCTGGGAACCCGGATCGCACGAGGCGGGGTCAAAATCCCCCTTTATGCAGAGCAGAGGCAGCGACTGCTCCATTGAAGTCTATGGGCATAGCTCAGAATTTTACCACATATGCTAAGGTCTTGGTTCTATAGAGTTTTCATGATCCTCAAACCCTTCTGAACATTTCAGGTAAATTTTTAGCATTTTTGAGCATTCCAGTCTGGAGAAAATCGACTTTATATCAGGTGTGCGCGGGTTATTTATGCCGCTGCTGTTGGCCGGTTGCAACGTACGCTCATCAATACGTCATCGACACGCCTCTTTATGCAGACAGGATTCGATCCCCATTTCGCGCCCATAGACATGAACTACAACGAAGTATCTTGCTCCGCCTTAACAATCTTTGCTTTGGCTGATGCATATAACAATCTTTGATGACACAACCAGCAGGTTAGCTCAGCCAAGACAGTAACGTTAGCTAATAGCCTTGCTCCCACTCCTCTCCATACAAAAACGACAGCCTTTCCTGGTTTAAGTCTCACGGTCAAATAATAACTTGCTTCTTACACCCAAGCATATTGCTGTCCTTGTACCGGTTATCATGGATGCTGTAGTGTTAACATTTCGCCATAGCCGCTAGCTAGGTTTGACATATTTTCCAGTGTTAGCTCAACTAGCTAACGTGAATTATGGTACTTTCGAGATGTCATGGAAATCCGCCGCCCGAGTTGCTCTGACGCGCAAACGTGACGTAATTGCCTGGCTCGTACCACTTATAGTGTTCCAAATGCGTCTTTGGGCATTTGCTACAGGACGAGTTGGAAAGAACATGGACGCCACCAGTGCAGCAGCTGCCATGCTAATGCTGGACGTTTTCCTAGAACATGAGAACAAGCATGTAGCTCATCTAAACAAGCTCCAGAAGCTCCAGAAAGAGGCGACAGAAGAAGAAAATAGAAAACGAAAACGGTACGTTCACATTTCAGTATGTTTGGTCGTGTACAGACGTGTTTGCATCGTTATAAAAATGCATTTTTAACTCGAAGGCTAGCAACTAGCTACCAGTGTGCTAAAAACAATAGCGACGTGACTGTTGTCTGTGAGTGTTGATCTGCTTCTAGTATTCTATGCAACGCATATCTTCTAACAGGTTTAGAAGAAAATGCATTTTAGAAGCTATCTATATTAATCACAGTTTAACTCAAATTATCTCTGCCTCAAATAGGGCTAGGGCTGTGGCTGTGTTGCGGTCCAGAAATCGGATTATCCTCAAATCTGGCACAGAATGGTAGGTAATGCTGGAGATGGATGATCACACATTTGCTGGGCATTTCAGGATCCCCAGAAGCCGGTTTGAGATCCTGCAAAGGTACCTACAGGAGGGTGGCCTGCAAAGTGACCACCATCAAGGGCTGCCCCCCATGCCTATCGCCAAGAAGGTGCTCATGTTCCTGTGGTACATGGCCAACCAGAACTGCTTCCGGGAGATAGGTGACAAGTTCAACGTGGCATTGTCATCAGCACACCGTGCCATACTCCAAGCGCTGACCGTCATGTCCACCCTTGGCCGGACCTTTGTCTCTTGGCCTACAGGCTGTGAGAAGAGGGTGTCTGCCACCAGTTTCCAATACAAATCTGGTCTTGAGGGGGTCATTGGAGCGATTGATGGCTGCCACATCAGGATCCAGAGACCACCGGTCAGAGGAGGGGACTACATGAACAGGAAGTCCTACTACTCTGTCCTCCTCCAGGGGATTGTTGATGCTGAAGGCCGCTTCATCAACGTCTTTACTGGAATGGCTGGCAGAGTGCATGATGCCAGGATGCTGCGGTCTTCCCCATTTTTCCAAGAATGGCAGGAGAAGATGGGGGAGTACCATCTGCTGGGGGATAGTGCTTACATTTCTCCGCATTTCCCCTTCATCATCACCCCCCGACGTGACAACGGGGCACTTACAGATGCAGACCTGCGCCGCAACGCCGACATCAGCAGGGGTAGAGTCATCGTTGAGCAGGCATTTGGGAGGATGAAGTGCAAGTGAGGCGTTTGAGAGACTTGCAAAACACATGCACGGTCACTGTGGTGAAGATCATTTTGGCTGCATGTTACCTTCACAACTTTGCCCAAGGTGCCTTGATAGGATGTGAAGAACACCCGTCTTGGATGTCCAAGAGAGGAAGATGAAAATGACCAAGAAGTGGTGTTCTAGCAAAGTTTTGGCAAAACAAAAGACAAAATTAAATATATGCTTCTATCAACATTGTGTTGGTTGTATTACGTATATGACGTTTCTTGCTGACACTATTCCTGTGTTTTGTAATAAAAGTGTTAAACCTTACATTTTATGTTTCTTTATTTATAAGTCAGTATATAATGAGGGGGACATGGAAAGGCTTGTGTCGCACAGTAATCACATTGTAGAACCATATAAAGCCATTCTAATGAATGTGTGTGAAAATGTCACATTCCAGACTCAAAATGGGCTATTTCAGCCATTTGCACCTGTTATTTTTAAAAGGCATAAGCACTTAAGTCTGTGTGTGCATCAGAAAAGGTCACATTCCATACTCAATGGGCAATATACAGTTCACACTATTTAATGGGGGGAAATGGAAAGTTCACATTCCAGACTCAATGGGCCATACAGTGGCAGTCATGTCACTCTTATGTAGATACATACCATTCTGAAATCCTTCCAGCTTCATCACACCTACTTACAATTAATGTTTGTCATTATAGACCAGTCTATTTAATGGGGGGGAATTGAAAGGTCACATTCCAGACTCAATGGGCCATACAGTGGCATTGTCATGGCACTCTTATGTAGATACATACCATTATGAAATCCTTCCAGCTTCATCACACCTACTTACAATTAATGTTTCTGTCATTATAGACCAGTCTATTTAATGGGGGGGAATTGAAAGGTCACATTCCAGACTCAATGGGCCATACAGTGGCATTGTCATGGCACTCTTATGTAGATACATACCATTATGAAATCCTTGGCCACAACTTTGCACTGACATGGTTCACATTATCTGCGGGTGTGATGGCTCATATGATTTATGGGTGTGATAACGATGCAAGGTATCCTTTGCATGACTGCAGTGAGGTGCCTTTGTAACTAAACATACTTGGGTGACATATAAACACTCAGGCTTGGATAAGTTACACAATATGTGTTTATTTTTAATAAAAAAAGTTACAACAATAACAAAAGTGCAAAATAAGATTACAACACAAAAGGTTAATTTAAGTTAAAAAATAGAAAGTTTAAATAGTACAATTGTATCAAAAACCATTTACAAAAAAAAAAGTAAAAAAAGTAAAAAAAAAAAAAAATCTTCACAAATCTTCCCGCCTCACTGCTTCTCCACCATCCTGCTGAACAACTGGATGAGGGCACTTCTATCTTCCCTCATCGCCCTCATCTCCGCCAGGGTCTGTTCATGGCTCTGTGCAAGCCTCTGTGCAGCAGCCATGTCAGCAGCATCAGACCTCTCGAGGTAGGCCAAGAGACCATCCTCGAGCCTCTGCTGCTTCCGCGCCCTCAGGGTGCCAGAGGGTCTGATGGGGACGCGAGCTGGAGTGCGCCTGGCTGAGGGTGAAGCTGGAGATGGAGAAGAGGAGCTGGTGGACTGCACTGGAGAGGGAGCTCTGCTAGAGGGTGTGGTGGGGTCACGAACCGGTGTTCGCCTGTCTGAGGGTGAAGCTGGAGATGGATAAGAGGAGCTGGTGAACTGCACTTTACACTTTCCAACTCGGGCGGCGGATTTCCATGACATCTCGAAAGCACAGACAATGAAGTTGTAATTACCCCAAAACAGCTCTTTATAAAGTAATAACACTAAGTTATGGCTTAGCCTAGCAGGCAAATATAAACAGTCATACAATTGACACAATGCCTATTTTCTGACAATTTACATGAGTGAATTTACCAACCTGAAAATCGCTGCTCCAGGAGGCTGATCTGACGTGCCTGGCTGCTACACACGCAAAAAAAGAACAGATAGAGCGGGATCTGCGTTGGGTAGGAACGATCAAAAGCCAACGTACATGGAAGCTGGGGTAAAAAAAAAAAAAAAACAGATAGCGGGATCTGCTTTGGGTAGTAGGAACGATCAAAAGCCAACATACACGGAAGCGACATCAGGCCGATACCCCTGCGACATTATTATATGGGAGGATTCCATGCTGATCTGAAACCGACATCGGGCAGATGTATGTGTGCTGTCGGTACCAGCTAGCTCCGCTGGTGGGAAAACGCATGGGACTCCACAACCCGCTTGTGAATGTTTTCTCACCACTGATAACGCTAGACCAGTTAAAGGAGTCTACACAACTTGGACTGAAGGCCATGCAACTTGGCAAAGGCGACCAGGAAGACATTCGAAGTGGCCGGTGCCAGTTGGTATCGGGAGTCCTGAATCATGGCTTCTTCACAAGGAATGGCGAGATATGTTGGCCACCAAGGTTTTCCAAGACAAAGTTTTGGGAACTGTGGTGGATGAGGTTCATCTCACGTACAAATGGTAAGTACGTTTTAGCGATAGCCATCGTAAAACAGGGTGAGTATGGAAGTTGTGAGACCCATGCCCATAATCCTGTCTTCAGCCTAGTATAGAAAAGAGCACTAACGCTTATATGTTACTATATGTTAAGGCTTATATGTGGCTGGTGCAATAGCCACTGAAGACTTATTGGTTATCAGCATCACCCCTCTCCTCAAGAAAGCCTCCAGCTTGTTTACCTGTCTGATAAACACAAGGTGCTGTGCTGAAATTAACTGACAACTTGCAGAAAGGTCTTCGGTCACCTAAAAGAGGAACTTGGTGAGGACTGCTGGGTTGATAGGGATCCAGGGATCCAGATTCCAGAACACAGGGTAGGAAATATGCGTATCAGTATTTCATAGCTAAACATTTGCCCATCATAAGAGTAGACTACTCACTTCATTAGCAGCAGTGCAGAAATATTTGATCTTACTTTCATAATGGACAACTTACCCGTGTTTAGTAAAAGGCACGGACAGAAAATTCTCGGGGATTTTTTTTGATATCTTTGGAGATTTTGAATACACTGAAGTTGATCTGCCTGTGGAGGACATTGTGGTGCCTGACCAAGATTACACAGGTTACTTTGACAATGGCTCGGAGTCAGACACCCCATCACTATGTAGCAGCTTAGAATTTGGGTTTTCACTTCTGAGGAGTTCAGACTGATGCCTAAAAGCAATATGTAAACATTTGTATATTTGTACATATTACCACCGACCTATTTTTGACATTGCTGCCTGAATGCTCCCCAAACTTATGTCACATGACTGCATATAAATAAAGTCAGAGTTTGATATATTTGCAATTCTTGTCAAAGTGTTTTTCACATTTCCATCTGTAAGAAATCAATAATTTCTCCAACAAAGACAGTTCTTAGTTTTGATGGCAGGCCAGACGTTTTTTGAGTTTTCTCCACTCTGTCAGTTTGAGCCTCATCCACTGCCACATGTCTTTGTATTTAATTTTGTGGAGTAGATTCTTATCAAATTTAGGGTATGCCTGAAATTCCCTGCCAGGTATTTTAGTGAAGAGTTGACCCTCAAATATCGTGGGTCTGCTGCTCGGCACGATGGGTGCCAGTTGGCCTGTTCACACCCAATTCGCTATCCACCTTGTCCATCATTTCTTTCAAAACGCTGATGGACTGGCTGACCCGGCGTGCTGATTGTTCAGAAAGGTTTGGACCCAAACTTTTTAGGAAGGACTTAAGAAAATTGTTTAAGTGTTCCAAATGAAGGTCTAGGGGGATGTTGCCCCCATTCCCTCCCCAGCGGCTCCAACATCTGTTCCAGATGACGTTGTGCGACATGCGAGGGGTCCGACAAGCATTCACCTACATTTAAATGTGGGTCTGGCTCGTCAGGCTCCTCACGACTTCTAAGCGGTCCCAAACTTAGGTGCTACTTTTAGGGCTAAAATGCTTTGGGAGTTACTCTTAGTAAAAAAAAATGGGAGTCCTAAAATTACGAGTGACTCAGTGACTTATTGTTAAGAGTTTCTCCTAAATTCACCAGTTAGGATCTACTTTTAGCCTTAAAATTCTTTGTGAATACGGCCCCAGGGCTCTGTAGGGGCCATACCATCAATTCTAGGACTTCTTGCTCTTCTGTACGTTGAAGATAGTTCTTAATGACATTGGCTGTACTGTATGTTTAGGGTCGTTGTCCTGCTGCAGAATAAATTTGGGGCCAATCATATGCCTCCCTGATGGTATTGCATGATGGATAAGTCTCTGCCTGTATTATCAGCATTGAGAACACCATTAATCCTGACCAAATCTCCAACTCCATTTGCAGAAATGCAGCCCCAAATTGGCAAGGAACCTCCACCATGCTTCACTGTTGCCTGCAGACACTCATTATTGTACCACTCTCCAGCCCTTCGGCAAGTAAACTGCCTAATGTGATATTTACATTTTTGATTCATCAGTCCAGAGCACCTGCTGGCATTTTTCTGCACCCCAGTTCCTGTTTTTCGTGAATAGTTGAGTCGCTTGGTCTCAGAGGTGTGGCTTTTTGGCTGCAACCCTTTCATGAAGACCACTTCTGGCCAGACTTCTCCGGAAGTAAATGGATGTACCTGGGTCCCACAGGTTTCTGCCAGTTCTGAGCTGATGGCACTGCTGGACATCTTCCGATTTCAAAGGGAAATAAGCTTGATGTGTTTTTCATCTGCTGCACTAAGTGTCCTTGGCCGACCACTGCGTCTACGATGCTCAACGTTGCCCATTTCTTTGTGCTTCTTCAAAAGAGCTTGAACAGCATATCTTGAAATCCCAATCTGCTTTGAAATATTTGTGAGAGACCTTGCTGATGCAGTATGTCTCTTGTTGCTGTGTTCAGTCTTGTCATGGTGTATGACCTGTGACATGATACAATCTTCTACAACCTCACCTTGGTAGCAGTTTGCTTCTTCTTCTTTTTTTCTTTGGCGGTTGGCAAACAGCTTTTAGGTGCATTACCGCCACCTTCTGAATAGGAGTGTGGGTCTGAATACTACATCCCTCTAAATTCTATGGAATAAACCTGTTGTTTTCAAATATTGAAAAACACATCTAAAACATTGTTCCCCAGAATTTCTTTGCCGTATATCTGTTATGTCCAGACTTATTTTTTCTTGTGCTATCTGCTCTATAAGTGTCTTCTTCTTCTTCTTCTTCTTTTTTATATGGCGGTTGGCAACCAGCTTTTTGGTGCATTACCGCCACCATCTGGACTGGAGTGTGGATCAAATGGTCATCCTACACTTTCCTAAATTCTTTTAAATAACCCAGTTACCTTCAAAAAAGAAAACAAAAAGGAAAAACAAATTTCACCTGATTCTCTTTGCAGTATATCATTCAAGTTTAATGTCATCTGGATTTCACCAAGTTGTGAGATAAATCTTTGTCTGGCTTGATGGTACTCAGGACAAAACATAATTACATGCTCTATGGTCTCTTGACTATTACAATATTCACACATTCCATCAACATGCTTTTTCATGGTAACTAATGTTCTGTTTAATCCTGTATGTCCTAGCCTCATTCTGGACACCACATCTTCCTAAACCCCCTTTGAAGGGCCCATTCTTGGACTCTGTTCACTGCCTGTTGCATCTTACCCACCACAAAATCTATATTTCTTCCACATTGCTCCATCATCTGCAAACAATGCCACCCCAACTGAATTTTCTATGTCTTTAAAAATATCATCAATCATTATTGAAAATAATAGTGGACTAACAATACTTCCTTGTGGGACACCATTTTCCACACTGTATTGCTCACTTAATTCTCCATTTATTTTAATTTGAATTGTTCTATTAGACAAAAACCCTTTAATCCATTGGAACATCCGTCCCTTTATTCCCAATATTTTAACCTTTATCAGTATACCTTCTTTCCACAACATATCATATGCCTTCTCAATGTCAAAAAACACTGCCACTACATTTTCTTTGTTCACTTGAGCCTTCCTTATTGTATCTTCAAGGCATACAATGGGATCCATGGTGCCTCTACCTTTCCTGAATCCACTTTGATAATGACTCATTAATCCTTTCGTTTCAACCCAATATGTAAGCCTGTCATTAATCATCCTTTCCATAGTTTTTCCCATCTGGGATGTTAATGCAATAGGTCTATAGTTAATTGCTATTTTAGGATCTTTCCCAGGTTTCCTAATAGGAATAATTATAGACTCCTTCCATGTTCTAGGAATACAGCCATCTATCCATACTTTATTATATAGACTCAACAAAACTTCCTTCCCCTTATCACTTAAGTTCTCCAACATGGAATAGCAGATTTTATCCATCCCTGGAGATGACTTACCTAATTTACTTAATGCCTTATTGAGTTCAGATTTCGTAAATAACACATCCAATACCCCTTCTTCTCTATCCTCAATGTCAAACACATTGCGATATTTTTCAATTGTAACTTCTCTACCTCTTTTTTCTTCTTGATTTAAATTCCCTGAGCTGTGCACCTTGGCTAATGTTTTAGCCATAACCTCTGCTTTTTCCTTATTATTGGTGATCGTTCTTTGCCCCTCAACCAACACTGGGTATCCATATTCCCTTCCATTCCCTTTCATTTTTTTAATCATATTCCAAACTCTCTCCACTGGAGTAGTTCGACCAATAGAGTCACAGAACTTTTTCCAATGATCTTTTTAACTTGTCTTATTGTTTTCCTAACTATTGCCTGAGATCTTTTATATTGAACTACATTCTGAAAATTATGTGTTCTTTTTAACTCTTTAAACGCTCTATTTCTACCTTTAATTGCTTCCTTACATTCTGTAGACCACCATGGCACTATTTTAGTTAACGTCTTAGGCTTAGTTTTTGGGATTGATACTCCTGCTGCAACAATTATTCCACTGCCAATTTCATTACACAATTTCTCAATATCCTGATTTTTATCAATAGATAGTAACAATTCTTCACTTACTTCTCTATACTTACCCCAATCTGCTTTTCCTAAAATCCATCTCTCTTCTCTTATGTCATGTTCATTTCTTAATTCCACTCCTATCTGAATTCTAATAGGATAATGATCACTTCCTACTGTGCTTTCCCTCACTACCTCCCAGTCACATCTATCTGCAATGGTTTTTGTGACAATAGTTAGATCTATTGCTGACTCTGTACCCCTTGCCACATCTATTCTAGTCCCAGATCCATCATTCAAACATACTAACTCTTTCTCTTCCATAAATTCTTCGACTACATTTCCATTCCCATCATCCCTCTCTCCCCATAATGTACTATGTGCATTAAAATCCCCACACCAGATAATTCTCCCTGTCAAATCCTTCCAAATATCCTCCAGTTGCCTTATCTCCACTTGTCTATATGGGTTATAAAAGTTTAGAATTGTCACATTATCTTCATTTGTCCATACTTCTGTAGCAATGTATTCCAAGTCATTCCCCCTCTTTACCTCTCTATACTGAAGTCCCCTTTGTATAAAAATTGCAACTCCTCCTCCTTTACCTATTTCCCTATCCCTTCTTATAGAGTCATACCCCTTTATTACAAAATACAACCTAGGCACTAGCCAGGTTTCTTGTATAAAAACAATATTAGGTTTCTCTTGTAAATTTAACATATTTTTTGAATTCTTGGCCGTTTGCAATTAAACTCCTAGCATTCCACTGAAGTATAATTAAAACCATTATACAGGCCCACTCCATGACTGTTGTGTTTCATCATTAAGAATATCTCTTACTCTTTCCCAAGGCATTCCCTTTGCATCCAGGTATTTTTCAGCTGACTTTACAATTATTTTAATTCTTTCAGTTCTACTAGTGGTCTGCGCTGAGCAATTGATTATCTCAGCCATGAAGAGCACAAAATCACCTTTACTCACAATCAACGTATCTTCTTTTAGTTGATCACACTTTACACATTCCTTTACATCTTTAGTCCCATCCTTTATTGTTTCTACCGGTACACCTACACCTCTTGGGACTTTCTTAGTTGCCTCTGCATAGGAAACCCCTTGGACTACTTTAATTCGCTGTACCTCCTGCATTCTTTTGTTAGCCTCACAACCTCCATATGCTGCACTATGTTCTCCTCCACAGTTGCAACATTTTAGTTTTGCCCCTTCTTCACACTTTCCATATTCATGTTCACCACTACATTTGCTACATCTTTGTTTGCCCTTGCATATCGCCGCTACATGCCCATATCTTTGACATTTAAAACACCGCAGTGGTGGAGGAATGTAAACCTTGACATCATAGCTCATGTAACCAATCAAGACTTTTCCTGGGAGTTTAGCTTCGTCAAAAGTTAACAGTACTGATAGACTGTCACATATAACTCCATTCCTTCTTGTTTTAAGTCGCTTTGCTTCCCTTACTTTAACATTTTGTATTCCTTCTTTCACTGAATCCACTGACTCACTTAGAGGAATCCCAGAGATCACACCCCTAACAAAGTTTTTGTCATATGCCATTGAACACTTCACTCGCTGTCCATTTAGTTTATTTGTCTTTATTGCTTTCTGTTGTTGTTCATCACTTTTACATATTACCAGTAAAGAACCATTCCTCAATTGTTTAGCGCTCCTTACCTCCCCAATGTCTTTATGCAGACTTTTGGTTAGTTGGATTGGACTCCACTCGTTAAAAGTAGTCCCCTCTTGTAACAATTTGATAAACACCTTGAACTCATCTTCACTCCTTTTCACCGTTTTTATTTCTTTATCAATGTCACTATAATCTGATTCGTCTCTATCTTTAGTTTTCCTATTGATTACTTTCCACTCATCCAAACTCCCGCGTCCAACATCCATCTCCCCATCCTCACTTCCTGATCCGTCATTTCATGACCTCTGACCATTCACAGTCCAGTTGTTGCCAACCGCCTGTAGCTCACGATCAACAGACAAACGTCTACGCTCCTTTCCTCCAGATGCCGCCATTCCTTCCAGAGCTCTATAAGTGTCTGTCGTTCCTGTTGGAATTTGTAGCAGAGTTTGGCTGTTCCTCACCCAGTTTCAAGCCTCTAACACAGCTGTTTCTGTTTCCGTTAATGACATGTGAAATTGACGATCATTAGCACCTGTTTGGTATAATTGGTTGATCATACACCTGACTATAATCCTACAAAATCCCTGACTTTGAGCAAGTGTACCTGTAAGAACTGACGGTGGTTTAAAGGCAAAGACTACACCAAATATTGATTTGATTTAGATTTTTCTTTTGTTTACTCACTTTGCATTTTGTAAATTGATAAAAATAAACAATTATAATTCATATTTTTGAAAGCATTCTTACTTTACCGCATTTTTTTTCTCACCTGCCTAAAACTTTTGCACGGCCCTGTATATGATCATGAATATAGAACAGTACTTACTTCATGTAACTTACTTTGCAGTAACATTGAATTTGTCAGTATTCTTCTCAACATTGATAATCGGCTTTGGATTGGAGACTTCATTATGTTAATGTTTCACTTTCTTTCATTTGGGATACCTCATACATTGAGGGACATTGTACCCTGATTATGCATGCTATATTGACATATTTGGTACTGGATTTGGATTCTTTCCAACAAGCCGTGTTTCTACAAAGGTACAGCAACATCCTGACTACAAGCATGTCAAGTTTCAAAGCTCTCAGAGCTTGAGTTATTAATCTACATCAGTTTATATGTCTTAACTCCCATATGGTCAGGCTATATTTTAGTTGTATAATGGGATGTATAACAATATCTAGCAATTTAACAATCTTTGCAGTAAAATATTTCAATCCAAGAATCCATTTCATATTGGAGACCTTAGAGATGAGGAAAAACATTGTTATGTTTAGTTCTCCCTCCATTAGGGGTATTTCAAACTAAAGACCTTTTTGACAGTTTGTCACTAACTTTTAGTGTGAGCCTGACACCTGGTCACAGGGATGAGATGTTCTGTTCACAGAATAAATATGTGCTTCATCAACTACGAACCCTGAAGAACTTATGTCCCTTGTCACAATAAAATACACCACATGTAGGTAAAGATCAAATTTAAAATTGTTTTATTATTCATTTTCAGATCTTACAAAAATATGACAAAATAAATTAAAAGAAATAAATTGTCCCATTTCCTAACATCTTTTTCTTTGAAAAAGAAATGAAATGAAAACATAAGAAGCTTTACAGTGGTGTTGTTGGAAGAGCACGTCAAGAGGCTGAGGCGTTCAGTCAGAGCACTGGCTGGGAGGAATTTCTCAGATGTGTCAGTCTTGCTCTCCCACTCACCCTTCCTTTTCCCAGGCAAACCTCTAGGGGAACAGTTCACACTGTGCCACTATAGACCAATTTTAATTTACAGCATGAGAAGAGAAAGAAAAGGAACCGAAGCGTTGAGTGATCATGGTTGATTCACACAGTGTATCCGTACGGCTCTAGAGGCAAACATGTTCCACCAGATCACATCTGGTTAATCGAAAGAAAAAACACAAGAACCAAACGTAACTGTCTGAATAAGGTTCTTACTAAGTATAAATACGGCTTCATTGGTTCAAGGGAATCCTTTCTAAAAGATCTGTTGGTTCTTGCACTGATTCTAAATATCATTTCTGAATGTGTTTTGTGATATTATTCAACTGTGAAGGCCTTTTTGTTTACTAAACTGTCCCAATGGAATCAGTCTAAGATGTAATGAAAAAAGATACACAGGTATTTAATCACCTGTTTGTTTGTCCGTGTCCTCCACAATGCAATTCATTCTGCAGTTACAAGCTGACAAGTGAACTCATGTCATCCATGACAGTTTGTAGTCATTTTAAATATGTAAATAAGAAACACGAACAAAAGAAGCTATTATGTGATTCATTGTGGCTACCCACCTCGAATTCCAAATGAAATTCAAGCGACTTCCCTTATTGCATTACACAACACTGCCTTGCTAATCAATTTACTACTACACACTGTATTTCACAGGAGAAACACTAACCACTCTATACTTCATGGTTGGGACATTTTCTATTTTAAGAGGCCTGTTACAAGTACACTCTTAGATATCAGTGGGGAGAATGATATTCATGAAATTAATCAAAACATATGGCTACATAACATGGGGGTGAATATCTTCAACCTTGTTTGGCGGGCCGGAGATAAGTTTTAGCTTTTAAACAAACATGGTCACATCGTATGGAGAGAACAAATATATTATTTAAACAACAAAAATGCAGTTTGTGTTTTGCTGTCCTATCCTGTACACTTCTCTCTCCAAAGTAGGGGGTTGCAGGTGGAAGTCAAAGGACGGACATGAGGGTCAACCAATCAGAGCAGAATGACAGAAAACCACAACCTCATGCCTCAAAGTGAGATATGAATCTGCAGAGTGCAAAGAAAATAAAGAAATACAATCATTAAAGAAAACAATGTCATCAGTCTCCAGTTCACCATATTATTGCAAAATTCATTGATGAATGGCATATATGGAGGTGCATAGATAATGTTTAACCTCTCTTTCTCTCTCTCTCTCTCTCTCTCTCTCTCTCTCTCTGAGGGGCACATTCTAATTACTCAGCAGAGCTCACATGAACAAAAATGGTAGAATTGACTAATGATTCATTGCTATTATTGGGAGTGCTGCCTGAGCTCAGTGCTGAAATCCCCACTAAAGCATTTTTCCTCCAGACAGCCGAGCCGAGGGTTAACCAAGGACAGGTGATTCTGGGTTTGGGCGCCACTCTCTGGCAAATGGCTGGAACTGAATTTTCTTTATTTACAAGGACATAAACCAACGCAACATGTATTTAAAATGTACTTTGACAAACAAGTATGGCTCTCTATGCAGGCTATATCTAAAACCCTTCCTCCATTCTCAAACTGATACAACTTTGGCAAATCAGAAGTACTGGTGAAGAAATTAAGAACATACATATATGATAACAAATCATGATCATGGCTAAAAACCAGCACCAAAAGGAATGAATGGTTAAGTTGACCGTAATGTTGGGTCTACGTAGCAGTAAAAAAATCCAGCTTTTGCATATGCTATGAGGCAGGCTGGTGTACTCTCTTTCTGCTAGTAGCTCTTTCACCTTTGCAGGGCAGCAGAATAATAGTGCAAATGTCATCTCCAGTGTCTGTCCATGAGCTGCAAATGGGAATGAATCTTCTCCAGTCCAGGGTTTTTTTTATGCAGATAAAAAATAAAGGATTAAAAATGGGAATGCCCTCCTCTCCACGCTACATATCGGATCTAATCCTCACTATGACTTCTGGTCCTTTCCACTTTCCATCTTTGTCTCTAAAGCTTTTGCCCCTACATCTTTGTCTAACCTGACCCTCTCCTTCAGAATATGTGGTTTCCAAATTCCAACTTCAACTCCCTGTTACCTTTGACAGGAAGCTTCAACTTCCCCCAGTGAGTCTCTTCTTGTTCAAAATTCAGAGACACTGTCAAAACACCTTATAGACTGACCACTGTATCACAAAACTCCACACTAGGATATTGCAAAGGTTATGGTGATATCCGCTCTCAACAACAACTGTAGCCTTTCAGGACACCGTCTGAAGGAGATCTGAGTGCATGGATGTCTCTCTGCCTTTTTTATTTATATTGCTCGGTTAAACCCAAGGGATAAATAAGTAAACAAAATGGACTTGCCCCAAGTCACTCATAGTTTGAGATTTGTTCTTCTGATATCTGACTCTGGGATTACTGAATATATGTGAACTACAAAAAAAGTATTTCCACTGTGGTGTGTTTCTGAGATGTGACTAAACTAAAATTGAGAAAACCCCCGTTACTAAAATCCAACTGCTCTTTGGGAAAAGGCTCCCAAATGTATAAGAAACACAGCTCATGCATTCCTACATGTATTGCAGAAAAGGGTTGGCAGAGCAGTGTGTGTGTGTGTATGTGTGTGTGTGTGTGTGTGTGTGTGTCTGTGTGTGTGGTCTGAGTATGTTTGGGAGGGGGTGTCACACGTTTAAAAACCTGCCTCTCACCCAGACATTTTTCCTGTGCGTCTTTCTTTCGCCCTTAACCTCCTTTAACAGCTTGCAGGGCTAAGTTTACATTAGAAGAGCTTTACAAAAAGCACTGACAGACAGAAAACCTTCAGTTAGCTCCCCCTCCCACACCCTCCTCCTTCCTCATCTTCTCGCTGATAGTCTATTTATTTTTCCCTTTTTTTGTTTTCCTAAAAATAGGATCCGATCTTAGGGTCTGGACGACTCATGGTCCGTGGAGTGTCCGTTCTCCCCGTTCTCCCCGGCGGGTGACGGGATCTCGTCCGGAACCCCGTTCAGGTCCGCCTTGCTGGCCTGCTTCTCGGAGCCCTGCGACGACGACGACGACAACTCCCCGGGCCTGGGCAACGGAGCGCCGTTCACGCAGGCTCCCCCCTCGGACTTACCGAAGTTAAAGAGTTTGCTGGGGTTGAAGGACTTGCTGGGGGACTGCGAGCGCTCCTGGCCCGAGGAGGACACTACGGTGCCAGAGCTGCCGCTGGTGTTGAAGGAGGACCCCGTGGAGGAGGAGGCCGCGGCGGCCGCCGCTGCTGCTGCAGCCGCAGCTGCCGCCGCTGCCTCCTTCTTATTCTCGGGCGACTTGAGGAACTTGAAGCTGAGAAAGCCGGGCAGTTTGGGCTCGTTGCCCGTGGGCGACTGGGGCGAGCGCGCCGTGCCCGACGAGAACTTGCTCTGCAGTGGGATGATCTGCTTGAGCTTCATCACGTTGTTGTTGGCCAGCAGCGAGCTGGGCCGCTTGGGCTTGTCCCCGCCCGAGCTGCCCCCTCCGCCGGACCGGCCCTTGCCACCGTGGCTCTTGTCGTGGTGGTGGTCGCCGCCGGACGGGTCGGAGCGGCCCTCTTCCCGCTCGCGTTCGCGCCGCGCCTGGTGCTCGGCCTGCCGCTGCCGCTCCTCCTCCTCGCGCTTCCGCCGCTGCTGCTGCTGGAAGTGCTGCTGTGCCTGCCGCTCGTGCCTCTGTGGGGAACACACACACACACACACACACATGCAACCACACAAACACCCACAAAAACATGTAAAGCAGTACATGTGTCTTCATGTCATGTGTGTTGGGGAAGTTTCATAATAGAAATCGGTTAGGACAAATACTCATAATGCTGATGCCAATAAAGATACAGATTTTGTCATGACAAAAATAGTAGTATAAAAAATAGTGTAAAGTATAAAAAGACATATTACAAATACCATAGGCATTCCCTTTCAAATTACCCTTATAGTCAAGCTTGCTTTAAATACCTCATATAAATAAATGTATGTATGGAAAAGCTCTAAGGCCCTCGTGTAGCATAGAAATGGTACGTGAATCAGTTACTGATTAACCCCAAAAACTAAGTTGCACTAAGCTACCACACAAACAGTATTTTCTGCAGCGTAAAATGTGAAGCGTGGGAATGATCTGTGCTATAATATCTGCTATATATGACAGCGGTTCTCCTAATAGCCCTGCAGTACAGCTCTGAGATGGGCAGATGAGCCAGGCCTGCTGAAAGATGCATCGGGGGGACAGTGTTACCTTAAAGGCTTCCCTCCGCTGGAACTCCAGTTTGGCCATCTCTTCCCCCACCCAGCTGGGGATGTCTGGGATGGCAACATGAATGATGTATTTGAGGAGAATGGCAAAGTGCTGTCAACATGGAGGGGGAAGAGGAGGAGGAGGAGGGAGGGGAGAGAGAAGAGAGAGGGTGATGCCAGAGGAGGAAGGTAGAGGAAGAATATAATGGTGTTTGTGAGGTGGAAACAGCAATGGAGTGGCAGCAAGAAGATAGAAAGAAAAGAGAAAGTGAGCATGAGAAAATGATAAATTAAGAAAGAAAGAGACAAAAAATAGAAGAAGGTTAAGCCAGTCCTGCACAACACACCAATAGGTCTTAATATAGAAACACTGTGCAGGCTGTGCAGGTTTCAAACTTCAGTATCTCTGCCAGCGACCATCTGGGTGATTGTGGATTGAGGGCTTTTTGAGGTGCTCATGATACTGATGCCATGCGTGGCAGGTAGGATAGCATCGCAGGGGCAGAAAGCAGCTTGCGTGACGATTAATCAGCCCTGGGCTTTTCAGCGCTGACAGAAATAAACAACCCCCGAAAGGCTTGGATCATTGTGACTGCCCCAGTTATGCAAACTCAGGGATACAATAACAAATGAGAGTACGATGAAATGATAGAGGACAGCACCACTCACACGCAATGGTGCATACAAAGGGCAAAGGATTGTTCTGGTTCATTGAAAGTTAATACTGAAAACAAAACTATGTTGAACTATCCTTTCAACCTTTTTCCCTTTTCCCTGGATACTGTCTGAGTCCTCTCAAGGAAGTCATCAAGTTAGCAGGGTAATTCTTGCATTATTGTGTTTGTGATTGTGTGAAATTGATTAACACTGTTTATCAGTACTGTCCCAAAGCAAATGCACTATGCAAAGAAGGCCATCTTCAAAACAATGTGAAAACCAAGACTTCTCTCAATAGGGAAACATTTCCCATAAAATACAAGTAAAGAGACATGCTGGGAAACACTTAATATGACACATTTCATAAACATTGCTTCAAGTTGAAATGCTACTGATCAACTAATGCAATATATACTGTAGCCTATACGCACACCAAGCTCTGGACAACCTCCAGTTTTGTTTTTGAGGAGTGCAGACTTTTCAAAGTCAGAGTAATCAAATTCTGGCACCACTTTAAGTCTGTTTGATGAAAGCAATTTCATTATGCAGATTGTGGCTCTGTCCTTGACTTGAATGGTGCATTGGAAACTTTTTGCCTCTGTATTGGGCATGAAATAAAAGTGGTTCTGTGTTGGGTCAGCTCGACTTCATTTGAATTAATTGAAGTAAATGGAAAGTACATAAAAACCTGCCATTCAATTATATGAGAAATGGAATGGTGGCTAGCAGAGAGAGCAGTATGCAGAGCAGCATACATGGTCATTCTTAGGGTGTCCAAATGTTTTGAGATCAGTTGGCAGATCTGCAAGAGTTGAGTAACATTTTGACCACTTGGAGAATGCTACAGCCTCCCATTTGGCAACTGTGTGACGAGTGCTTTAAAGTAGGAGCTAACCAATTATCTGCCTCTCCGTGTCAAAGATAATCATTATGATATCAGCCATAAAAAATGTGTTGGTCTACCCCTACTTTGAAGCATGAATTATCCTTAAGAAATTTCACATCAGGAACCTAACCCAAGCTTGTACAGTCTAATGTCTCTAAAAGGTAGTTTTGTGTTAATGTGTATTTGTGTGTGTATGCACACATCACTTTGACAGTTTGAGGGCGTGGGGTTTGCACCAGAAAATGACGAGACAGGTAGTGGGCATGAATGAAAGAGTGTGTCTGTGTCAGTACCTCCAGGATGACGATGGAGATGATGGCCATCTCAGGGCTGAGCCATGGGAAGAGACGCTGCAGCTGACCACACTGGCCGATCAGGTAACAGTTCACTATGATGGCAATCAGCCCCATGAATTCCATCACCGTCTGAGCAGACAAACACATATTACACTTTGTGCGTACTATGGTAGTGTAAATGATCAACAGTAATTTCCCGCATTATGTATTAACCTCCGGACTGTTTTATGCAAGTTAAAAAAAACAAACCATATCAATACCGCCCCCATGTACTAACCTCATAGCTGAAGACATTTTGCTAAATCAATGTATAAACCTCGGCTAATAGTTGGGAAATTATGGTACAATTTCCTTGTTCTTCACACTAACTTAATTAAGTGTAAACATACAGTTCTCCACAGTGGCCTAGTTATGAATATGTTTCATATATCTACTTTACATCTAGCAGTCTTATGAATATGGTAAATCATTCTAATCAAACATTTATTCATCAGTCCCCAAACCAGCAGCTTACTACATATTCTTAATACTAATCTCTATTCAAAAATCATTTGTGCCCTCTGCCGTGATAATTCTGAACAGAGACAATAAAATATTTCTTAAGCCCATGAACACTGTTGCTGCAAAAGCATAGTTTTTCACTGTGTTGTCAGATTGCCAAAATAAACATTTCCATTCTATGTAAATTTAATGGACAATAACGTCTTATTATCTTGTCTTTATCTTATCTAGATTGTTCTGTATGATCAAGGCTCTGACCTGCCACTGGCCGATGCTCTCCACACGCTGGCCGAACGGCCTTTGCAGGCCGGTGCAGAGCTTGAAGGCATCGCTGCGGATCTCGATGACGTTGTTGATGAGGGCACACATGGCGGCAAGGGGGAAGGCAGAGGAGAAGAGAACCACATAGCCAAACTGGATGAACATTTCCTGGTAGTCCTGGAAGGTGTCCTACACAAGAATGATTACAGTATACAGTCAAAATTAACCAACCAAGTTGTGCTTTTATTCAAAGCAACTTACATAGGTCACTACAAAGGCAAGTCTCCTCAGAGCAACTCAGGGTTAAGTGCCTTGCTCAAGCAGCTGGAAATTGAACCCATAAGCTTTCTAACTACTGCATGCTAGCCCAGCTCCCTAGCCACTACACTACCATCTCCCAAACAAGTGATCACTTCTAACAAACACATCTATCACTTTCTTAGTGATCACTTCTAACAAAGACACCTAAACCACATTCAGAAACTGGACACAAACTTCTTCAAGTGCCCTTACATCTGTTGTTTGACAGTCCGCCAGAGGATGCATTTTTAAATGTAGAACAAATATTGACTCTAGATACTGTTCTATGGCCTCTCACAACCAAACTGTCAAGGACTTCAGGCTCCACTGCCATAGCAGACTGGATCAAATGACAGAAATACTGCTTGTATGATGTGACGGTCAAACCAGCGTGCTGACAGGTGCTTGGCAATGAGTGGACATACAGTTTGAGGGGCAACAGAAACTCAGTGGGTGGTGAACAGTGGAGATGTCCTCAAAGACACACACAGCCCAAGGGCAAGTTGCACCAGCAAGAAGTTTGTATGGGTGCAGCAAGAACAGGATAGAAATAAAGTATACTTCAAGGCTGACACAGAATCTCTCTGACTTTTGAACCACTTTGAGAAAGAGCTTCTGGTTACAAATAGTTGGATGGGGAATACTGCACAGAGTACACAGTAGTCATCAGTCAGAAAACATTAATAGCTTTGTTTGGAGACAAAGTCTTAAAATCAAGGGATTTTTTCCTCAGTTGTAATATGTAAACTTCATTGATTGGAATGTCATTTCTTCCCTAATGTAGAACACCACCGGGGCAGCCAAGAGTTCTTGATTTTCCAGTCTACTTCCTGTGGCAGGTGACAAATATTCCTGCTGTCTGCGCTTCCCTGGCGCGCTGGCACAGCGGCACAGTGGTGATTTCTAAAGACTAGCAGGTTGCAGGTGAGGTGCTTCTGTGCTGCTCTGCACTGGCAGCTGCTCCCCAGCAGAGCGGAGTCAATGAACCAAGCCGAAAGTGTCTCATGAAGAGGTCGGTGCTTGCCGTGCATATTTCAATGTGTGCCGTGCATTGCTGAAACACTCCTGGCCTGCCGCAGTGCTTTAATGGACAGACTTAAACCCAAAATAGACACTTGAATGCCTCTCAGCCAAAAAACACTATTTATTTTTAGCTTCAAGCTATTCAGTATAATCCAAGTGATGGAGGCAACTAGCAAATGACACAACTTAAGCTAAACAAACAACAAACAAATTACCGGTAATATAATATATCTGTATGTAATAATAGAAGTGATTTCCTTGATCTTGTCAGCACCAATTTTCCACATAATATTTACTGCGTAAAGATAAGAGGATGAATGTATCTACCTCATACTTCTGCATGCAGCTCTCGATCTCAGCCTGTGTGAGGGTGTTGGACTCCCGCTCTTCTGGAGGCTCGATCCAGGAGTCCCGTTTGGTCTTGCTGTTGGCCCGCTCCAGGCTGTGGCCCCTCCGCCGTTGACGTGAGGACGTAGCGGCACCCTCATGACTGCCCGAGAGCGTTGCAGCTGGCACGATGGGTTCCGAGCCTAACTCCTTCCCATCCGAGCCGCTGTTCTCTTCGTCGTCGTCGTCATCGCACATCTCGAAGACGGACGACGGGTCCATGCCCTTCTCCACCATTGTGGGGCTGCCCTCGTCCAGGAAGTTGTCCTCCTGCGGCGAGGAGAGGGAGGCCGACGCCCCCTTCCGTTGCTGCACCTTCTCCATGAAGCTCACCTTCCGCAGCTTCAGGCCGCAGTCCATCAGGCTCTCGTTCTCCTCCTCGTTCTCCTCCCCTCCTCCTCCTCCTCCTCCGCCACCACCTCCTCCTCCTCCTCCTCCGCCCACCCTCCCGCTCTCCTCCTCCTCCGTGGCCTCCTCGTCATCATCCGTCACCCCGCAGCCGCCGTTCAAACACTTCTTCTCCCGGCGTTCGGCCCGCGTCCGGCCCACGCCGCTCAACCGCGAGCCCCGCAGGCCCGGGCCCGGCACGGCGGGGTCAGAGGGCGAGAGCTGGGCCTTGCCGGCGGCCAGGCGCACATACCGGGTCAGCGCCGTCATGAGCAGGTCCCAGACGGCCCGGAGCGTGAGGTCGCCCAGCTTGTGGCGCTCGTACAGGTAAGGCTGCAGCACCTCCTTCACGTTCTGCAGGAACTGCCGGATGATGAGCAGCGTGGCCAGCATCTGTGAGAAGAGACGGAAGAGGTAGAGCAAGAGAAAGAAGAGAATAAAAGAAGAGAAGGAGTAAGAAAGTGGAGAAACTCTCAGACACTACGACAGGATTTTACATTACAGGGATGTGTTTGCTTTTCTTGTTCCACAAACTTTCCTTAGGGTATGTTGAGAGTCTCCTGTCTTTACTTAAGACTGCTATATATTCTTGCTCTGTATTTCCTCCAACCCTTCTTTCTTCAGTAGAAAAACACATCATGAATTTTACGTATTACATTTTGGCTGAGGGGCAATAAAATAGTATTTCAACATTTGGCCCTTAGCGCTCCCTCCACTGAGAACTTTTCCCGAGAGGTGTTTCCCGTTCACACCCACCGGATAAACGCTGTTTTCAGCACCATCCAAACATCTGACTGAAAGTGGAAGTGCTATGCTCACTTTAAAGTGTGTGACTATTAGCAGTAACTACTGCCAAGTCATCTTTCAGTGTGGCACAAACAATTTAATTGGATGGAGGCATCTGCCTTCTCCACTTGCAAAAAAATATCACACTTTACTTAACTGAATGACAATGTGAAACGGTAGTCAAACAATTCAGGGAAGTTCAGTAAATAAGTGCAGAGGATAAAAGGAAGACTTCAAAAGATGAAGTGGCAAAGGACAACTACATCATCCACATGATGGACAGACGGACTTTGAGTGTGTGTGTATGTGTGTGTGTGTGTGTGTGTGTGCATGGGGCAGGGGAGGGGGGGGGGGGGGCAAATATCTGTTTCACCAACTTGAATTGGTTGCATGGTCAGAGAAAGAGAAACATGAGAGAGGAAGACAGCATGCAAGTTGAGGAGGGAGGGAGATGCTAGTGATGTGAATTGCGCAGCTCAGCAGTTGGTGTGTCAAAGAAGTGAACTGAAATCAATTCAATTACACAAATCAGCTGTCGATAAGCGCTGAGTGAGAATGCTCATCTGTGGAATTCAAACAGATCAGTTCTTATTTACATTAAGTCATGAGCACCAGGCCGTGAACAGGTTTTGATCCCCATTAACATCTAATATTTGTTTGAATTCAGAGAAATTTCGAATTCATGCCAAGAGGAAAAACAAAGCCATATGGTGGCACTTGACCAATGATTAGCGACAATTTCCCCTCCAGTCCAACAGAAATCGAACTGCCCTTCATCCAGATAAGATAGTGTCTTACCTCCTTCAGACGCTCCATGTCTTTGAGGTAGAATCCAATATAAAAAAGGCTGAGATAAGAATTTACAAACTGAAACTGCAGGAGAGAGAGAGAGAGAGGACAGAAGACAAAAAAGCAACACTTTTATAACCAGGGCACATCTGTTTGTTATCTGAATTGCATGCTTTAATGGTCTAATATGGCTCCTTTCCCAAACACAGATGCAGCCATTAAGAAAGAAAAACAAGCTTCTCACTTACAAGAACCATTTTGATGATGAGATTTTTCTCATAGGCACTCTGGAGTCTGTAATTTTCTGCAAAGGAAATAAAAGAAAATATATTATAAAATTCAGCTCATTTTTCAGAAAGCCTCATCGCTCCAGACATGATACAAATATGATAAACAATTGCACTGAAACGGTGCTTTTCTTTTGCTTTCAAAATGGATACAAGGAAAAAACACAGCAGATAATTCATCTAACCAGAAAGCCAGTCTAAAATGTAGGCGTTTGCATTCATAGCAATATGAGGCTTCACATCCAGGGTGTGTCCTGTTTCCATGACATAAAATTGATTTATAGATCACTTTGCCCAATGTACATGAGCCACATGACATGATCCATGATTGTTGGGAAGGGATTATACAATGTAACTTACATAGTAACAAAGTAGTAACTTACACTCATCATTATGCCAAGAGATGCTAGAGAACAGTGCAATATCTTTTATATCCAATGTCAATTTCTATTTAAAATAAATTAAACTAGGAATACATTTTTACTTAAATAAATGCATACTGTAGTATATTAAAGGGGATTTTCCTTCATGCATCCATGTGATAGTATGACTTACCCATGTCATTGAGCCAACAGGCAATCTTCTTGTATACCTCGTCACACGCAGTCACAGTGATGGCCAACATAATTTTAGGAATAAACCTGGCTATACGTGGTAGCTCTTTGATGCCCATCACAAATTCCTGTAAATGGAAAATGAAATCGAAATGAATTATTTTCACAACATAAAACAATGTGTGTGTGTGTGTGGGGGGGGGGGGGGGGTATTTAGAATCCTTAGCACAAACAAATTAGAGGAGTAACAATAGATAATAGATGTCAAAAGGTTAAATGGGGATATATCAATGTAGTGAAGACCCCCCGACCCCACCCCACACCCACCCACCCAGCACCCAAACAACTCCTCCCACTTCCACCCTCGCCTGCCGACCAGTGGGTTTTATGAAACTGACCTGCAACTCAAAGCATATCAGCATGGCCAGGAAGACGAAGCAAAGGCATAAGATACAGATTGGAAGGCTGACCAGCCACCTGAACAGCCGCCTCCTCCACGGGGGGTAGTAGAACTCCTCACAGCCCGTCACAGGGCTACAGCGCTTCACGCCCTGAGAGACACACATCATAGAGAGTTAGGAAGAGAGAGATGAAGGGAGACAGAGAGAGAGAGAGAGAAAGTAAGGAGGGAGAGTGAGATGGAGGGAGACAGAGAGAGAGAGAGATAGATGGAGGAAGACAGAGAGAGAGTTAGAAAGAGATAGGGAAGGCAGCAGAGGACATCAGGGGAAGTGACAGGATACACATAATAAAGGATAAAGAACAGCGGAGACGGCCCCACCCGTGGCGCAACTGGCTGGGGCACCTGCACCGTACGCCGGTGACCCGGGCTCGATTCCCGCCCCGTGATCCTTTCCGGATCCCACCCCGACTCTCTCTCCCACTCACTTCCTGTCATTCTCTACTATCCTGTCAATTAAAGGCATAAAAGGCCAAAAAAATATACTTAAAAAAAAAAAAAAAGAACAGCGGAGACAAAAGGAGAGATGATCCTAATGCTTCATCACTTCTTCACACACTGTATCCTCCTCACTGGTCCTCACCCGGAACTGCGGCCGGGGCTCCTCCAGTGACTCCGAGGGGGCGTCCAGCGTGCCCCACTTGTAGGCCAGCTCGGCCCCCCTGCGCTTCCAGCGCTCCAAGAACAGCGTGGCCCACACCACGTTGAAGAGGGCAAACACCACGCAGCAGATGTCCCGGCTCGTCTGGTTCAGTCATCAAAAAAAAAAGAGCACAGCGAGACATGCATGCATTAAAAGCCCAAATCATCATGTCACTTAATCAACTCAAGTGACTACCACACATTACATTTTTTGCATTGTACATTCAGTTTACTCATTATACACACCGAAATATGCATTTGAATAAAATAATCTAATATTGTAAATATAAATCTACTTAAGTACACAAGCCTAAATAGACCTATGTTGCATAATAATAATGTATAACAATAGTTTTTGATGGCAGCCGTTATTGCACAGCGAGAGCAGCCACCCTCTGCACATGCTAAGTACTTGCATTCATTCACAGGCTCATTCTAGTGCCCAATCCTTGGGTCCTGGGAGCTGATCCGCCTGCATTAGCCTTTGTTTACCTGATCTGATTCAGTGAGCATCCACAGGACGAAGCCGATCACAGCCGGGTACAGCATGGAGGTGGTGTAGAAGCCCAGCCAGGCAAAGTACATGGCTATCTTCACACCAAAGTAATCGCAGATGTCATCTGGATAGTGAGCAGATGGATGAAATTAAATGAAATTAGATTAGATGGAGGGGCAAAGAGGTGGATGGAATAAAATGGACGTTTTTAATAAAGAGCTAAAAGGCTTTTTTTGGTCAGAGGTGGCATTAGGTTCATTGAATTCTGTGCGGACATAAATTATTCAAACAGATATGTAACTCATTCCGTTTTATTGGCTTAGTCAGCTGTATTATAAAAAGACTGTGCCTGCTATGTCTGATGAACAAATATGGAAGTAATGAACAAAGTTCAAGTCATGAAGTCATAATGCACAACACCAACACATACTTGCTGTTCATTAATGCAAAACATGTAATGCACATCTGCCATAACACTTGTGCAAGTCCACTGACCTAACGGCTGTTTCTCACACACAGCCTGGACCCATGACTTCATTAGCTGTCCCAGAATCCTCTGCTCATGAAGGGGGAACTCCTGCTGGATTACTCCTCTTGCTTTCAGCTCAGGGACTACAAAATAGGGGCACATAAGGATATATGACATGCATATTGACACATGGATATTAACACACACCAGAACACTCTCAAACACACACACACATGCACATATGCACACACACACATACACTCTTTTTTATCTTTCTCCCTCTCTCTTTCTCTCTCACACACATGAAGCAGAAACAGAACCATGCAAAACAATACAGAGGCTGATGTTCCAATACTCAATTAAACATTAATAACATATCTGTGACAACAAAGGAGGCTTACTGATGGGCTGCCCTTCCAGAAAGTGGATATTGTGGAGGACCTCGCCTTGTTTAGCTCTAAGATTGTCCAGCCAGTATTTGATGATACTCTGCCGTTCCTATGTGAAACAAAGGTGGCAAAGAGGAAAATAATAAATATTTGTCTCCTCTATTCGAACCTAGCAATGAAGAACAAGTTGAATTGATTTCTTTGATCAGTTAGATCCATTTATTGTTAATTTGCTCACCTATGTGTTGTGTTCATTAGTAATCACATTAAGTCCAGAAACACATGGGGTGCTATCTAAAACACATGGTCACTGGCGAATAGCTTAAATAAATTTAGGGGTTTGTCCAGTCCACAATGGTGGTGGTTTTGTTATCAAACGTCAGGAGCCTAGCACAAAAAGGTTGGTCTTATGTTTCTTAATCAGTCATGGATGTGTTTTGGGCGTAACATCCTTTAAACCAATGAAAATGTCATCTATTGTTCCCTTTAACAGCAAGCATCGCAACTTTAAACAGCGCATCGGTATTTTGATAGTCAGCTGCGCATTTGAAGGAATCTGCTTGCACGCGAGACCGTATGGAACAGGTATTCCACTAAACCATGCTTTACTAAAACCCAGTAGAGTATAGCCTACACAGATCTGCACTCGTCCTGGGCCAGACCACACCTTATGTCGTTAATTGCCACACCCCTGGGTGCATCGTGTAATAAAAGAGCAGTGCATGGCAAAAATTGATTGTAAGATAGGAATAAACTTTGCGTCGTGATAAGAATACGCTATGCGCTGCGTTTTTGATCGTCAAATTAGAGCCCATGGGGTCAGGTTAGTCAGCCATATTTGTTTGTGTATACCTTGAGTAGTCCTTAATTCACTCACTTGTGATGTGAAGAAGCACAGTTCACTCTCGATGTTCTCATAGATGTAGTCTTCCTCGCAGGAGAAGCTGCGAGTCCCTCCCCCAAACTCGGGCTTCACTGCTTTCCGTAAACCCATCTCCTCTGCACCTCGTAATAGACTACAGACACATTAACACAGAGGGGTAAACATTCAGTTTCATAACATTTTATTTATATAGCTGCATGGCATATACAGTAAATGTTTTCTATGTTGAATATGTCATAACACATGAAAATGTCAGTAGATCACATCTTGAATTTTTTTTTGATGCCTGTAGAAAAGACAGGTGTATCACCTATCACTATATTGTACATCACAGGATATTGTGTTAGTAGTAAGTGGCAGGTAATAGAGGGGGAACAGCTATAACAAGAAAAAGTGTATTACACTGAAAAAAGCTCAAAGAGGGCTTCAGAACACAGTTTCCGCACATTGGAGAATCTGTGATGAGTCACTATGACACTGCAGGAAATACCGTGCAAGAGTTGCTCTGCAAACATACAAGATCAGCTCATAATGCAGACTCTCAAACCTCTTCAAAGGAACCATTTCTCCTCTTTGTGCGCTGACACACTTGATAACACTGCCGAGCATCGGCATTGGCAATGGACAGTGACACTTCATGACCGTAACCGCACATCACATCGGCACATCTACCATGGGCTATTCATTAAATGAGGATGCGTGAGCTTTGCATGTGGAAAACTGAGGCCTTCCCCTCAGCATTGAGGCAGCTACAGGAGCATGCAAATGGTTATGATGAGGAAGCACTGGAGTCTGAGGCCAGTGGTTTGCCTGTCTGTCTGCCTAGCTGTCTGCCTGCCAGCCGGCCTGCCTGCCAGTCTGTTTGTGTGTGTGTGTGTGTGTGTGTGTCTGCGTGCCTGAGCAGGGCCTGTAGCGGCTGCAGGGGAGGCTGACCAGATGTGTGAGAGAGAAACGCAGCCTGCGTTCTGGGCTGCCCATCGCTCAGCCATCTGCTTATGTCGAGCATAAAAAACAGCAGAGCCACAACGTAGCTCAGCAGACAGTACCATAGAACAATTTCTGTGTCTGTGTGAGAATCTGTGTGTGTGTGTGTATGTGTGTTGTGTGTATGTGTGTTGTGTGTGTGTATGAGAGAGAGAGAGAGAGCCTGTATGTGCCTGTTTATGTGTCTAGGGTTGTGTGTGTGTGTGTGTGTAAGAGAGAGAGAGAGCTAGAGTCCTGAGCCTGACATGTGTTATCCTGCTCTTGCCCTCTCTCCATCATCACATCAGTATAATACTGACTGGCAGAGGCAGCATTAGTCAGATCAATACAGGAAATTAAGCTTAGCTTCCTGGACACTAGATTACACAATCCACTGGGGCCTGCACCACCGGAGCTCCACCCTGCAAGGCTTGGCAGGTGCATACTGTAAATCAGATGGCACACATCACTCTCCATGCATGCCTGAGTGCGGCATTTCAGCATAATATTTCAGCACATAACTAGTCCTAGGGTTCCAAGTCCTCCTGTGATAGAAACCACTGTGTGTGTGTGTGTGTGTGTGTGTGTGTGTGTGTGTGTGTGTGTGTGTGTGTGTGTGTGTGTGTGTGTGTGTGTGTGTGTGTGTGTGTGTGCGATAATTCAAAGGCTAACCTGACCCAGTAACTAAACCCCATTAGTGTAAAGCAACACCAGCACCTCCTTCCACACACTCCAGAACTCAACAAATCAAGTTGTGATTTATTTATTAGATTATTGAGGTATGGTTCTCCCAGGAGTTGATTCTTGCCTCCTAGCAGAGGCTCTGATATGGTCTGATGAAGCGCTTACTTTTCGTAGGTTGCCGTGACAAAGAAGGCGTAGACGCGGGTGTGTTTGTGGTTTCGGATCTGGATGATGAGCTCTGGGATGCCCAGGCGTATGTGGTTAAGCAGCCAGAGTAATGTGTGGTCATCAGTGGCATCTGTCAGACACATAGAGAAGGAAAGAGAGAGAGAAGGAGAGAGAGAGAGAGAATATATGAAGAGATGAGACAGTGACATGATAGAAACAGAGAGAGAGAAAGAGAGAGAGAGAGAGAGAGAGAGAGACAGTGGGAGAGGGCAATTGAGACATGAAATCCTCGTTCAGACACCATGAATATTGATGCTGGTTTGCAATCACACAGTAAACAGTAAACAGAGCAGAAATGAAGCTGTTGTATTCCACACAAGCAAAAAATTATGGTATGTTTAAAAGAGCGCTCCTGACACTCTTACTAAATCCATTTGTAAACATGAACAAAAACAGAATTGTCAATGTATGAGGCAGTAAGTGTGTGCGAGAATATCTTGTTTCAGTGCAGCTCTATGTGAATCCATGTATGTATACACTGAACATGCGTGCACGGTTTGTGGCTCTGTATGTCTCAGGTTTCAGGGTAAATATCAGGATGTGAGTGCGTCAGCAGTTTTAGTGTGTGTGTGTGTGTGTGTGTTTGTGTGTGTGTGTGTGTGTGTGCGTGCGTGCGTGCGTGTGTGTGTGTGTGTGTGCATGTGTGTGCATGTGTGTGCGTGTGCATGGGTCTGTGAGTTGAGACGAGGCCCTTGGCAGTATCGGCTAGTACGGCACCTGCGAAAGTCATGAGGACATCACAGTTCTCTGTGGGCACCGTCTTCATCCAGGACTTATGGGACATGATGTGCCGCCCTGCCTGCAGGAGTCTCTTTCCAAACAGTTTGTCTGAGAGAGAGAGAGAGAGAGAGAGAGAGAGAGAGAGTGAGAGAGAGAGAGAACGCAAGATATGAATAGAAAGTGTGTGTGTGGGAGGGAGGGGTTGAGTTGAGTGGAGAGTCAAGTGAGATAGACTCAGTCACCTTGGCATGGTTCAGCAAAGAAATTGACATAGAACACTCGTCACCACGGTCACTCTCGCTTAGACACAACACACATACACACACACACACACATCTTCACATGCCATGCCTCTTGTTCAACCTGCCAAATTTAACAGTCATTCGTTGCAGTGCAACCGGAGAGGCCCCAGTATGCAGTCAGCCCCTGGGTGCCTCCCTCTGGCAATACTCCATGTCAATATTATGGTAGGGATCCACTGTGACCACTCACCCTTCCAGCTCCTTGGAAGCATACAGACTGTCCGTTTGTATTGGGCAGCCAGTTCTAATGGTTAATAACCTATGCATGAAATAAAGGATACCAGAAGACTGCTGATTGTCTAAAATAACAAAAACAAATGTGAGTATTCTGGGCACAGGGAGAAAACAGTATGGAAGAAAGTGATGATTCTACTAACAATTCTGAGACCCTTGTGTCAAAGCAGTTGTCAAATACAACAAAGAACAACACTGCCTTCAGGCAATGGCGTTAACAGAGTTGTTTGCCAAGTTCAAGTTAGGGGAAGGGAAAAGCAAATCCAAGAGACAATGCATCTCCAGTGATCAAGTCACTGGCAAATACCTAGCCTTTGCTTGACCAGCTACAATCCTGTGGTTATATACATTCACCGATGACAATGAATCTGAAATAAATAAAACCTGCATACCATAAATGATGTAGTCTAAAAAACAAAATCTACTATTGTAAAGGTACTAGCCTGGAAGCCAGCACGAATTTAACCCTGCCCACAAAATTTGAGCTTGGGAAATTCGGTCTGGACTTGCTCCATTGACAAGCCCGTATGAAAACTTCAGAATTGTGCGGACCAATCAAATTGTCTGGGCAGGCTTTATACAATGATGGAGAGATGAGCAACGGTTCCTATTCATTCACGTGACCTGAGCGTGCTTCGGTTGAATTTGTTAACAACAAAATGCTTGTCACTAGAGAAGCTACACATTTTTATCGCGATCATGTCTGTTATACAAGATATTGGCGCCGCAATAACTTATAAGGGATTTGTCGAGAAGAAGGATGTTCTGACTGTTCTTTGCAGGATTCACGGTAGGCTATTTCGTTGCTCTGAATGGTTAGGTCTATCCAATTGTGTGCAGAGACGTTTTTTCACCTGTATCGGTTGGAAAACATGCCCCATAATCACGTCCAAATGCTTCGGTTCCAGACTCCAATTCTGAATAGAATGGCTACGTAAGAGTATGGCTACGTCAAGCTATAAAGGTACAATAACATATCTTACAATGAACCTGGTGGCTCAACCACTCAAACCTAGGCTTACTTTACCTATAAAACCATTCCATAATCACATTTCTTATCAACCATTCAACCACTACTAACCAGTAGCCTATAGCTTTTTGGTATGTGCTTCCATAGACCAAGTGTACTTCATCCAATGCATTTTGTGGGCAACCGTGTCCTACTGGTTAGCGCTTTGGACGTGTAACCGGAGGGTTGCCGGTTCGAACCCCGACCAGTAGGAGCGGCTAAAGTGCCCTTGAGCAAGGCACCTAACCCCTCACTGCTCCCCGAGTGTGTTGTAGCAGGCAGCCACTGCGCCAGGATTAGTGTGTGCTTCACCTCACTGTGTGTTCACTATGTGCTGATTGTGTTTCACTAATTCACGTATTGGGATAAATGCAGAGACCAAATTTCCCTCACAGGATCAAAAGAGTATATATACTTATACTTACTTACTTATATACACACACACACATGAATGGTGAAAGAGAAGAGAGAGAGAATGTGGCGAAGCTGGCTCCAAAACAGTTGGGCTGTTCCACGAGGCGTGGGTCCTTAGAGATGATCATCCATGGCTCAGAAAGTGCGAACTTTCCAGAAACGTTCGCCATGGATACTCTGCCTCTCAGAGAAGGCAGATAATCTACCATCTTGGATACATGAAAATGTGGGCAAACCAATAGCGTAGTTGGTTTAAGTCAACATCAGGCTCACTAATGGTCCTCCAGTCCTTGTAAAATGTGTGTGTGTGTGTGTGTGTGTGTGTGTGTGTGTGTGTGTGTGTGTGTGTGTGTGTGTGTGTGTGTGCACGCGCGTGTACATCTGTGTTTCAATGTTCTCACATGCCCTACCAGTGAAGAATCTTTTGCTTGGTTGGTCATATAATGATACGCAAATATAGACGGCCGACACACACTCACATTCACACACATCTGTGACATTTACATTCACATTTCAGTGATCTGATTGGGCAAGGAGGCCCCACAGCACCCCCTATCACAGCTCATCACAGCATGAGACCCACCAAGGTCAGAGGCAGTGCCTCCATAACACATAACACAGTCATCCAACCAGCCAGTGCAGTTCTCTCTCCATTCAAACCACCGCATCCTTTTAGGACAGAATTTGTTTGTTTATTTCCTAGAACAAAACCTCTGTTGTCATGATGTTTATTAATCTATGCGTGGATTTGCATTTGTACACGCATAGATCATGTTTGTTAGCAGCTCATGTACATTTCCTCTGTTCAGATATCAGGTTTGAAAAAAGGTTTGCTTGGACGCTTCGTTGACTTGTCCATGGCGTCCAGTTACAGACATACATACCCATCACATATTACCATTGTTATTAATACATTCCACTTGAATTATTCAATCATAAATACATGGTGATGCTCCAAAAGCAATACACCTAACCAATTTGTTTACTGTATGCTTGAGGGATGTATATTTAATTAAAAAGCAGGACTAGTTCTTCTAACAAAGGCACGTCAGACCCTGGGGACACCTCATTCACTCTGCAACCAGATGTCACCTGTTTGTCCAAACAAAGAGACAGCGACAGGTGTACCCAGTCACCATGCCAACACAGCTCCTGGTTCAACAGGATGCTGTTTCCAGAGAATCAAACCAGTCGGTGGAGTGTGTGCACCTGACCGGAGCTCAGCTGTGGACACATGGGGGGCCCGGAGAAGCCCTCTGTGCTCCAATAGCCACAGCAGTGGAGCGGAGAGAGGACGCACACCCACAGGCCAAACACACACAACACAAGGGAGATGTCTGGGCGACCGCTCAACACAGGAAATATCCAACTCATGTTGACTTTGCATGCACATATCATCACACAGTATTTTTATATTTTGCATGTACATATCATCACCCAATGTTTTTATATTTTGCATCACATGTGCATAATCAATATTAATAACACAATCAATCAATATTCAGGTCTTGGCATGTTTAAAGATTCTATATGCAAGGATTTTTGTTTAAATTAGAAAACAATTACCTAAAATATCATGTGAATGTGACAAAATGATGACACCTATGTACTGTCTTGCCGAGATATCTGGCAATTCTGAAGAGAAAGAGTAGGTTCACCATCTCATAGGGACAACAGCCAACCGCCGACCAGCACAAGGCAAGAATAGAAGAACTGTTATGGGGAATGCACAGTCTATTACATCTTCCAATGGGATCTGAACTGTTGACCACAGCACAACTGAAAGACATATGGTTATAGAGCATTTCTGTGCATGTGACCCATAGCTTCGAGCTACAAACACCTGACACAACAACGCTCCCGGTCTAGTAAACTCACTCACTCACTGTCTGCATCGGCTTACAATGCACCCACTCTCCAGAGAGACAGCAAGCACTGTTTGAAAATCATTCTTCACAGGAAAAGCTTGGCAGTTCTTTCATTTAGCCTACTGTAGTGTAGGCATATGCACTAAAAGGTGTCAGCAGGTTCTTGAGCATGTATTTATGGTTACACGTATAAAGATATGCAGACTGAGCAAACCACTGTGCTTAAAGTCATCATTCAGTAGTATTGTAAGTGAAATGATTGACAGGAGTCGTAAGCATTTTAGTAAAAAAAAAGTTCACCTGTTGACCCAAATTACCGCTCGTTCACAACATCCATTTTAGGGCCTGTGTAATCTTATTTTGCTTGACCTCATTTTTTTGCCACATTCATTTCAGTGAGCAAAATGCTGATCAAAGAGCCCGGCCTGACACAATCCACATGCAGAGCCACTCTGATACTAAAGACTGTCAGACTGGAGATAATTTCTCAAAGCTTTCTTACTGGATAACACATTCGCTTTGTGAAACAGATGCCCACACACTGTGATTGAGAGTGATTTTTTAAAAACCCGCAGTTTTGCTTTTTCGCTCCAAGTCACTTTTGTGTGTGTGTGTGTGTGTGTGTGTGTGTGTGTGTGTCTGTGTGTGTGTGCGTGTGTGTGTGTGTGTGTGTGTGTGTCTGTGTGTGTGTGCGTGTGTGTGTGTGTGTGTGTGTGTGTGTTTTCTTTTGTGCCTAGCTGTTCCAGCCTTTCAAAGTTACCATTCTCTCTTCACTTCTCATCACGATGGCTACAGCTGAAAACTCTCCCTTCCAGGGACAGTTCAGGCCCCCATCACACTGCCCGGCCCCGCAACTCCGTGCACAGCGCCTCCTTGGGCCAGCGGGTACACAGACCTGTTCACGGATCTGAAAAACCACTCTCACTGGCGTTGGCAAGCACTGCTCTCTCTCCCCCTGATTTACCCCACCCCCTTCTCTCTTTTTCACCTCTACTCACTCCTGCTTTCATTCTCGTCCACTCTTGCTCACTCTCTCTCTCTATGTTCTATTTATCTCTCACTCTCTTTCACACACACACACACACACACACACACACACACACACACACACACACACACACACACACAAACACACACACACACAAACACACACATACAGTACACACAGCATTTCTCTCTCTCTCTCTCTCTCTCTCTCTCTCTCTCTCTCTCTCTCTCCGTCTCTGTTTCTTTCACTGTGCCAGTGTCCACCACAAACAGTCTTTGTTAGCCTCAGCACACAGAGAAAGACATTTAGGGCTTCTCTGTTTTCAACCGGGCAGTCTCCCTCGCTGTTGCTTTTTCGCTCTTTCTCCTACAGTAGATAGCTCTTTTGGCTACCTGCATATATCATTGTGTGTTTTGGCCACTGCAGTCCACAACCAACCTGGGAAACTGAACAGCGAGGGAACATATAGATTCAGGGTTTTATGTCAATGGGCCTCCTCGTCCTCCTCGTCGTCCTCCTCCTCCTCATCTCTCTCTCTCTCTCTCCTCTCTGTGCTGCCTGGGCGCTCTGGAATGCCTGCACAGCACTTTCCGAGAACAGAGGGCAGAGGGAGCCTGCTGAAAAGCCTGCTTCCCCAGCTCCTGTGCACGCGGGCTGGCACTAGTCCCTCTCTTCAGCAGCCCTCTCTCTGCTCCCACGATGGCCCAGTTGGGTTAATTACATCAGCACAAGCGGGGGTCACTGCAGCTTCATGTAAACATCTGAGCAGCCATGTCTAAAAGGTACAGGACATTAAAAAATGGCGTCTTCTTGGAGTTTCATTTGCTAAAAATGTTGAAAAAAAAGGCACCAATGATGTATATGACACATGTGATGGCTACCTCTATAGGATACTAGGTTAAATTAAACAAGAGGAGTAATGAAAGGCCACTGTTAGGGATAGGCAGTCCTCTGATATGCCATGGCTGGTTATCTAAATGTCTGAGCTGGGCATTGTGAGTGTGAGTGGAAAATTAAGAATAAGTGAATGAACACACAGTTCAAAAGACTTTTGTAAGTGCTGATTAAGTGTTGAATACCAGGAGTACGCACGCATACATACACATGCATGCACACACGCACCCACACACACACACACACACACACACACACACACACACACACACACACACACACTTACACACAGAAACAACAGATCATCCTCCTATATATGGAGGATGTAAATGTAGAGACAACTAGAGGATGCTTGTATAGATGATGAATAGTATAGGAATGTTTCTCAGCAACACACGAGCGACACTATACAGAGAGTGACAGATGACCCATCTATAGCTGATTACTGAGGTTGGGATTTAATCTGTCAGTTTGCTGCCAAATCCTTCAATTTACAATGTGGTGGCAGTCGTCTGTTCAGTGTCTGTTCAGCAAAAGCTGAGCCTGAGATCGCAAACTCTCTTAAATGGGGCTCATCAAAGCTAATCAGTGTTTATGTAGCCAGCAAGGAAAGCTCAGAATTGGCCCAACTATGCCCAAAATAATAGCTGTAGTCATTGGATTTCAAAATGACCCATCTGCCCCTCGAAGACAACGTTCATGTGAATATGTGAAAAACAAACTGAGAGGTGGAGGCTGCCAAGATCATAGTAATTAGCCTGAATTAAATATTAATTGAAATGGAACCTGTTAATAGCCACAATCTGGAAAGGTTGTCCACAGCAAACTAATAACTGTGTTTGTGGGCCAGAGGTTTTCTATATAAGCAAATGTGACATTATAATACAACATAAATTATGCATCCTTTCCATCCATCTCTCCTCACAAACCTCAATGGGGCTTAAGGGAGAGTTGCTTTCAGTGCAAAAAAGTGAACCAACAAAAAAGCATTCTCAAGAGGACATTCTTTCTAATGACTATTGATGGCTGAACACTGTCTGGTCACAGTCTAAATGGTAGGTTACCTAGTCCTAGTGCATACCAGGGCTAAGCTTGAACGACCTATACAACCAAACACAAGAAAGCAAACAAGAGTCCTTATCTAGTGGAACTAGGATCACATGATTATATGGCTGATTTGATGCGCTAATGGTGAGATGGGCTCTTATCGCCCCTCCAGATGTTCCTCTAGACACTGACCGATATAGAGCAACATCAAAGGATCTCAGCAAAATTTAAAGATGCCCCGCCCCCTTAAATATATATATATATATATATATAACACCAGAGATTCCCACTCCCTGGGGAAAATCCCATTACCTGCTTAAACTTCCCTCCTCTGCTGTTCCCTGTGCACTACCTGCTGAGACACCTCAAGTCAGTGTGTCCCGCACACAGACACAGACACATTCACACACTCACACAGTCTCATATCCCCAGATCAATGATATGAGTAATGAGATATGATGTTAATGCTGCTGGGGCATAATGGAACTGTGACACCAGTCAGTTGCAAACCCCCTGCTGATTTCAGCTTCTATTATTGCTCTTAATATAGCCGCAGCCACGAAGGCATGAGGAGGAGCCGAATCAATACGGCTTGAAATATTATGGAATGTTACAACGAAGTGGAGGAAGCCCATGTGCAATTCAGAGAAGTCGGAACCGGATATGTGCTGGGGGAGAGGTGGATGGGGAGCTGTTGCCTGGGCTCAGGGAAGTTTGTCCAGAGATGTAGACGAGGTGGCAATGCATGTCGTGAATATATGTGACCTAGAGCCTATGTATGGAGGTCACACTTTTGCTTTCCTAGCACTGACTTGCCATTTCTGCCCTCTGTTGCAAAATCATGAGTTATAAAGCATGACAAAGCATGAACAGCAAAATAGCTGTTTACTAAGATCGGCTCTTCCACGACAGAAGGCAAAATAATCAGATTAGAAACTCATCGTTCTTACAGACAGAGGCTATTCACACATATGACTGATAGACTGAGAGCTGCTCTGACCCGCCACTGTGCGATAAAACTAAATGTTTCCTAATCTAAACTATGACACAACCTTCATCTCAGATTAAGAGATTAAGCATGATCCTGGCTGGCAGCGCCTTCGCAGAGCTGCTGTGTGCCCCCACACCACTTGATGACAGATATTCAAACAGGGAGAATAGAAGCCACAGCACATGCGTTTGAGGATGTGAGGCAGTGCTGCAGTCGCTTGAGAGGCTATTTGTCAGGCTCTCTCGCCACACTGCACAATTATTACACTGTTGTGGAACCGGCCTTGGAGCAAAAGCATGGAGCGAAGATGCAAAACTGGTCAGAGAGAGTGAAACTTCAACGCTGCTCTGTTGAGTATTGTTATTTTTTTTGCCAACTTCAACATGAAAACTGACGTTTTTGGAGTGCATGGCACATTCACAAGCTAAAGTTTCTGATGAATGAGAATTTATTATAAAGAGACCAGGTACACTCAGAGTAGAGCATTTCATTCACATCTTTCAAAAGCCTAAAACAAATGCCAAGTGTGACACATCTGGGATATATGTGTCTATATCCACAGTTAATATAATTCATTTTTATTGATTAGATATAGGCAAATGACCAAATCACAAACTCTTTTTCATCACAACTATTCACAGCTTAGCGATGCCTCCATTGGTGTAGTTTAAGATACCCCACAGTTATACCTCTGCATAAATCAAGAATTTTGACCAGGAAGAAACTAGGTTATGACATAATTGCATCGCATTTGCGATTCATTTCTCTTGTCATGGGTCTAGTGATGGATGGAGTCAATAAGACTATGGGTGAGGAAAAAAACAAATTCATCACAGGCTGAATGACACACAGCAGTAAGCAGCAGTCATTTCACAATTAGTGAACAATGGAATGAATTACACAGAGCAGGGGTAGGTCTCCAGTGAACAGTGCTGGCTGTATATTACAGTCAGACATCTATCTAACTGTTAGAAGCAAGGTCACCTCCAACCCCCCTCTTAGCCAGTCTCAGATAACTAATGGGTGGCTCAGCACAACACAGGAAGTGAATACGAGAGGACCAAGAGGAGAACACATCTTCCATCCATGTCACAGAGCAAAGTTATAGTGCCACCACCAAAATGCTGATGAGAATGACAAGATGCTTTCTCATCACCACACCTACCATTTCAATACAATACAATAGGTGGACAAAAGGCTTTCCAGTCAACAAACATGTGCCAAAATAATTCTGAGCTCACTGTCATCTGAAACTACTGTATGAGGATATCTCCAGTGAGAATAATCTTACTGTGGCCCAACCTGCAGTCATCTATGATGCAGGAGGATACATATAATGTCCTCCAGACGTTTGGAAATGCTAACTATCTGAACTCACGTTAGGAACCAACACTTAGGCTAAATAAACGTCTAAAATATTATGATTACATATAGCCTACTAACCTTGTGTATAAACGAAAATGGAATAGTTCTTATTAGTGATCTAGTCATCAAATAATTGTTGGCTGCTTTGATGAGCCATTGACAGATCCTTGTTTAATGTATCGGATATTTTTTTCTCAACGGATGGTATAAATGCTGTGCGAAATAACAGGCCCAACATAAATTGTGTATTTCAGACGCAACAAAAAGCGCACCGACAGCTTCACAGCAGGCTGACATCACGTCGGCATCAACACATCAACTTCCTCTGTCATGACAAACATAGTGAGACAGAATGACATCACGCTATATCGAGCCTATGCACCCCCATCTTATTGCCGAACTACTCCACTATTCGGTGCGTCCTTTCCACCAGACTTGCCATGGCTTGGCAACACTGCATCATTCTGCAGTAAAAGCAAATCTTGAGGGGTGCTCGATGCGGGCCCCAACACAGGAAAACAACCCGCCGCAACGTATCTCCTCCAAAACACAGCCTAACCAGGCCCCGTTTACAGAGCAGGCAACATGGGCTATATGTCAATTAAATACCATAGCGGGTTATGCGCATGGCGAGAGGCACCGTTTTAAACCATGTTTTGTTTAGCCGATCGACACGGTTAGCCACGACACCGGTTCCAGAAATAGACCACACTGACGGAACATAAGATAGCTTCGGTCTTAGGTCGGTGCCTCTTCAACATTATGTTTGAAGTTTGATATAATGCTCTCTGGTTAAAATCTGACCACAGTAATTGCCACACTGAAACAGTGAGAAGAACGTAGCCTACCCTAATATAACGATACAAGGTGGGTAGCCAACCTGAAGTTAATCTACCCAAAAACTCGAAAACGGGCATTTAATGGGACAAACACATGACGAGTGGCCCACTCGGGATGGGATACTTCACAACCAACAGTTAGCGCAGTCATTTCAATGTTTAACAGCGACATTTACAGTTTGACCTTAGAGCCAGAAAGATACTAACGACGCGCAAGACATAATTTATTTTTGGTGCATTTCCATCTCTAAATATCCTAAAGACTGGGGGACAAAAGACGGCGCGATGCTCATTGTGTCCCTCCGTCACATCCACCTGTTCTGGTCACTCGCGCTTTTAATCTATTTTTCGATTACAGCTCACGCTGGCTGAGAAGACGGACTCACCCAGAACGCCAGAGGATGATGTTGGCTGCGAGGCGGCACTTTGGTCTGTCTTTTCCCCTTCTCCCTGCGACCGGTGTCTGTGCCGTGAGATCTCTGTGTCGGTGGAGCTGCTACATGCGGCTGCAGCGGCAGCTGCTGCTGCCGCTCCCGTCTCGGGCATGCTGCCTCAATGTGGAGTGGCTGCTGTAGTCGTCCAGGAAAAGGAGTGAAATTAGACTTGTCAGGGTAGCATGGATCGCGGCCGAGGGGTCCTGGACCGGGGTTAAATGAACGTGAAAGTGAAGTGAAGGTTGTTGTGGCTCATCCTGGTTGCAGCAGGATGCGAGCAGATTGATTGCGTTCCGGGAGAGTCTTACTATAGATGGAGGAGGGACAAAGGGAAGGGGGGAGATACACGTAGGCTACAGGCTCAGATACACACATACCCATTCGTTGAGAAGGAAAAAATCATGTTTCTCCTCTCTTTCCATGAGGAAATGGCAAGTAACACGCCAGCCACATGGTTACCCTTTGCCAAGCCCCCAATGAGTGAATTTCTGGCAAAACACACCAGCCGACTGATATTGCCTATGTTGCCATCACCAATGACGCGGAGCCTGCACTAGGCTGTACGGCTGCTCACACAATTTTGACATCATTACATTATTACATGTGTTTGAGGTCAATATGCATTCCATTTGGGAACGCAATCTGCACACTTGCATAGCGTTTTCTACAGTCGTATCGAAATAAAGCTTACCTTCTTACTGCATTAAGCGAAGAAGTTCCTTAGTGCAGCTGCAAGGTAGGACGTTTCACCAGGTGCATACCCTGGGATGGCATAATGAGAGCCAGTCACACTGTCCAGGAGGATTAAGTACATTATGATTTATTTATCACTGCAAAAAATATCCACATGGTTAAATATTTCACCATGGCACAGACAGGACAGGCTATCCTAAAATAAATCAGTTTTTTCTACTTATAGGCCTAGAAGTCAGAGACAGAAGGGAATGGAGTCATTATAAGCAGCAACATGGGGTTCATATTTCTAAGCAAGAACTCAGGTTATGATTTAATCATGTAGTAAACAATATTGTGGCCCAAGTCATATTATAAGATTATAAGATGATTTTGTTGCTGCTACAATACAGAATGTACTGCTGTTACAATACAGAATGTACTGTCATCAAGTTTCAATAGAAGAGAAAGCAAAAAGCTATTGCGAATGAACTCATGCCATAAAAGATCCAGATGCAGCATTATTTTCAAGTTTTGGATAGTGTTGTCACAGTCTATCAAACACTTGCCACTTCAAACACTGGGGCGAACAACTTATTCCGAAAGCTGACTCAGACAGCTGGCCCTTTTGTGGCTCACTGCTAGTATGAATTATTAAACTCATGGGCTACAATGTGTTCCCTTCAGGTTCAGCAGAATAGCCTACCTACCCTCTCTCTCTCTCTCTCTCTCTCTCTCTTTCTCTCTCTCTCTGTTCCCATGGCCCTCTTCTGCTGAACTGCCCTCCCCTATGGAGCATGTGTCAGTGGAGGTCCCTCAGACCGATTTCTGCTTACTCACTACCTCCCTGCCTGTAAAGCCTTAATGAAGCATCTGCAGTAGCCTGAGGTCACCAGTCATCTCTCTCTCTCTCTCTCTCTCTCTCTCTCTCTCTCTCTCTCTCTCTCTCTCTCTCTGTGTGTGTGTGTGTGTGTGTGTGTGTCAGAGAGAGAGAGAGAGAGAGAGTTGTATGTATGTGTGTATGTTCAGATTTGTTGTATAATTCTTTGATTTTGAGAGAGATGCCTTATAGCTGGCTATTTTTGTTGTTTTATTTAGCATACATTTAAACAGACACTTTAAGTACCATTGTTGGTGCTTTAATGCATATGTAATCTCATGCAACATTTACTTAATGTTGAATAATTAGACTGAGTAGATAATTGGTGAGAGGAAAGGTGATGATGGGTCAACTGAGCAATGTTGAGGGACCTGGTCATATGTTCTGGATGGATGATCATGATAATTTGCCTACTGATGTCTGAAGTTCTCCAGAGAAAAAAAGTATTGAACATATTTGAACAACAATAGATAGCCTACTAAGGAACATTGCCAGCAACATTGCTGGAAAAGTTGTCAGCTTAACTGAACGGCAACATAATACTGCTGTGGTTTGGGTAAATAGTTCTTGGATTCTATAGTTTGTGGCCTGTCGTTCGTATGGTGTAACACTACCTTTCTTAGAAGTGAGATTGCTGCTATGAGAGGGAAGGTTATATGTTAAATTAGCCTATAATGAAAACATTCGTGTAGGAACTCTGAGAAGTAATTGCGTCAACACGGAAACAATTTAGTGGTACTCAATGGGAGGGTCGTGCAGTGACTGACAGGACGCCTGAGCAGTAAGCAATGATGGTGCTTTCAGACTTCGATTCCACTGACCAATTACATAGCCAAGCGCCAGAAGATCTAGCGCTGGAGCATGTTCACTTATGTCCTTTAAAAAAGAAACGGTGTGGACAAATTGGTGGAACAGATTCCCTCATGTGCACTTGTCAGCGCTACATTGTAATGGCATACTGGAATGTTGTCTTACAGCATGTGAAAATGTATCTGTACTAGGCTACTGTATCGAGCGGTACCCATAGACTGTAAAAAAGTTATTCACTTGGTTGGTAATTTAGGAGGTTGGTTGTGTCACACTGCTACGACCTGAGTGATGTTTTGCATATGATTCGTATGGTATGGTGCCGTAACTATTATCATTGGGCTACAGTACAATGTGAAGTTATCCAAAGTGTCTGCTAAATTTTCATTTGAAAAAGTAGCATAGGCTAGGCTACGGCGTTGGCGGAATAGGAGAGATGAGGAGGGCATCTACCTTCCTTGCCAAAATTGTAAGGTTTGTTATGTCTTTTATTTGTAAGATCAGGGAGGGCGTCAAACACTTTGGGTAGGGTAGCTGTATCAATCATATATCATTCTCCATATGTCACCTAAACCAGATACTGCACCATCACAAGATGTAGGCCTATCAACGGCGGTCCAGACAGTGGCGAGACCATCTTTGCCTTGTCTTCAGGACAGGGCAAATGTGGAGTGGCAGTGATCCGGGTCAGTGGACCAGCCTCGACCCTAGCTCTCCGCAGTCTGACTGGTCCGAGTCAGAGTTTTCCGACCCCACGTAAAGCTCTGCTGCGTCACATCATACATCCCCACTCTGAGGAAATACTTGACCGTGGACTGGTCTTTTGGTTCCCTGGTGAGTTGGTCCACTTTGTTGTCTGTTGAATAGACTCACTAACTTACATCATGATTGATAAACAATTGATGCTAATGTAGCCAACTTGTGGAGGATGAAACCACTCTTTGGGTCTTAGGCCAAATCTGGCATCAAGTCCCTGTAGAAAAAAAATATGTTGTTAAAAAGCAGCTGATGCATGTTCCTATTCCTCCATTAACTTAAACAATCTATGTAGGCCTATGGGGAAATTGTTCCTGTATTTACATTTTTGCTCTTAATTGCAGGTCCTCATAGCTTTACAGGGGAAGACAGTGCAGAGTTCCACATACATGGGGGTCCAGCTGTGATCAGCGGAGTCCTGGGGGCACTAGGTAAAGTATCACATGACTGAGGGGTTATAGGCTATACAACAGAGCAAGGCCGTAGTCATGATGTCAACATTGGGAGGGACCAACATTGGGAGGGACCAAATGTGGTGGGGTCTGAGGGACCCCCAAACAGAATTTCAGTACATTTCCTACCATGCAAAAAATATTATTAAAAATCACAAACAAGTCGTTAGTTAAGTCAGTCAATTAGGGTATTCCAAACTTTTGATGGACATAGGCATGGCATGGATGGATTATGACCCCTCCTCCAGATAGAGGGGTCCTGAGGCATTCTCCCACGGAATATTTTAAATTTTTTTAAAAATGACCCTTTAAATGATGACTTCTGGTGAGTTTTGTGAAAAGATAAGGGTGGAGACGAAGCAACTTCACACAGAGGCTTGGGCTTCAGGGACCCCTGAGCTCTTGGGCCCAGTAAGCCCATTAAGTAATCCATCCCTGGGCCTGTGGTATGACTCCATTTGTCTTACAAATGTATACTTTAAAAGAAATTACAAACTAGAGTATCTTTGTTAACCTCTATATTACACATAATTTGGTTCTTTGACTTATTACTTAGCCTACACCTGAATTTTTTTTTAACTAAGGCTTAGACTCATAGGGTTGGACCTATAGCCTAGATTTTGTCTTTTAATTTAGATTTTATTATGCTGGCGGCTAATCACACAATTTTTTAGCATATTGAAAGGGACATGATTCAGGAATAGGCTACTAAGACAGGCCCCTCTTCTGTCCTCACCTCATGTTACCTCCTGCATTATAGACTGGCTTCTGACAGAAATTACGTTTTGTGCCAACATGTAGAAACACCAGGCCTACTACAGCCTTTAATTGGTGAATGGAGGTGCAAATTCCTTTCTTTGGTTATTGTCCGCGATTCACATTAACTGTTGGCTATCACCGCCAGTGTGTTGCACACGTTTTTTCCAACTTGTGTGCCGTCGCCACATTTGATTCCTACGTTTTGCCTGCAAGGATGCGCGATTGAGTGCGCATCTAAATAATAAGTGCGCATCTAAGAGGCCTATAGCCTAAACGGTAATTTCTGGCATTACTACTAGCATATGAATGCATCATTTAGGTTGAAAGACATGTGAAAGAAATGAAGGACACAGGCTTGCACAAATTCATAATTTAAAATAAAACGTTTCACTTTCATTGCGAGAATATGCTACAATATGGAAAATGTTTCAAAGTTCCTTTTGAGTCTGATCGGCCCAAAAAATGTATGGGATTTCCTTAGCCTGTGCTACACCTTTCCAACAAGTTTTGTGAAAACTGTAACGGTAGCTTTTGCGATATTGTTGACAGCCCTACCTCACCGCAGTAGGGTGCAGTAAATGGAAGCTTTTGATAGCGCATGCCACTAACGAAAAACGGAAAACCACCAGGACAAACCACTCAGGGGTGTAGGCTACTCTGGAACCATCACTACTTGGTCACAAATGTGTGCGTTATTTACGTTTGATTACATTTCAGATGCACGTTGGTTTCCTGTAGGCCTTGTATAGCGCTTTTTTCTTTATTTATTTTTCTATGTGGGGGACATTTTGGTCATATTTGAATATTGGGGGGGACACGCCCCCCTCAATGTCTATGGTGACTACGGCCCTGCAACAGCGTTCCAAGTGATACTGGATGATACAGCAGGGTGCTGAAAACTGTGCTGCCATGCCAGTTTTTATCCTCTAGAGGGCAGTATACCCTTGGTCTTTATTCAGCACTTTTTAAACCCTTTAACTGGCACACCATGATAAAAGTGATGAAAAAATTATTTTTTTGTTTCATCTTGCTCTATTAGGCTGTAGTATGAAAAATCTGTGATTTTTTTTTTTTCAAAGGACCCTCCCATTCAATTTCTATAAACCTCTACCAAATGGTTGAAGTGCCTGTTAATGGTAAAAGTCAGTTATCTGACTTTGGCATGAGATTATTGTGTTTTACTGAAAGAAAACAGTTTTTTCTCCAAAAAAGTGGTATTATCTTGTAGCCCTGGTCCCAGATTTTAAGATAAATCATGTTAACAAGAAACAAACTCATGCCTGTACCTGCAGACCACTTAAGTAAATTTACCATTGAAATGAATGGGATTCTATGGATTTAGGTGAAGAACGTGTACACATAATACATTTTGGTCAGTGCCATGAAGAGAAAACTGATTCAACTATATAAACCATATATTTTCTGAAAGCTTCGTTTGGTCCTTGATTAAAACATAATGTACGTTGTTTTGGACAAAAGCGTCTGCTAATAAATATATACATAAACATAAACGTAAACATACACAACTTCCTGCACAATCGCTGACTGGACCTTTAAGCAAGTCAGGAAAGGGACTTGGACATGGAGAACACATAGTGGCCATATCATAAGTCTATGAAATAAGGAAGTCATTGGACATCTTTGTGTAGATATTGTCAGAGAATGTCTAATAAGGGGAGAACCGCCACTCTCGGAAAACATCCGGTTTCTGAACTGGTTGCAGTTCCTGTTCTGGTTCCACGTGAGGGCGCTCACTAATAAGTGCAGAATGAATGGAGGTCTATAGAGCTGTACCCCTTAAAATCCACTTTTCTCGGGATATAATTTTTTGCCCAGAAATTTGAATGTTGCATTCGAAAGAGGGGGCAGAGAAAATACACACCAGTGAGTATTATATTTTTTGAGTCACTTATTTGTTCTAAAAAACCTTTCAAATGCGTCAATGACGTCATTCATTAGCAGAAAGCTAGTGTGTTGTGGGCAACAACGACCCAACCTGTAGGAAATTGAAAGGACATAAGTATTCGTTCATTCAACTTTTGACCTATAATCCATATTGAGCTTGCAGAAAACACAATCAAATCTTCGATTTTTCAACGACAACCAGGTGAAAGTGACAAATTTAGCCATCTAGCTCCATAGACCCCCATTGTTTTTGCACTTATTCGTGATCACCTCTAGCGGAACTGCAACAGATTGCAGGTACAATGGAGTTAACAGGGAGTGACCCGGCTCTCGTAAACGGGCTCTGATATTGTCTATGCTGTGCTAGCTTTTAATTGCAATATATCACTTTGTAATTGTAATTTCACTCATGTGTTTTCTGTTGCCTACTGATGGAATACAGTTGATCCTGAAGTGTCTGCTTTGTCAGTGGACCAGCGATTTAATTTCTGTGATATCAGTCTTACATTCATAGATGTCCAGTATAGCCCTCCTACATCCTGCTGGGTTTTTAAGCAATGTGCAATAGGCCCTAGTTAAACCCAGCTGTAACACTCATCATGACCATTGACCAAAATGTCTCCTATATTTTTTACATGGAAAGGTGAACTTCAACCTTTGGTGAAGTTGAATGCATCCCCCAGCAGATACATACGTCCCATCAAACCAGTTCTTAAACTGAATTGTTTTTCTATCCCCTCATGCCCATCATGTGCAGTCCTTAACATTGACCCACTGAGGTGTAATGCCACATTACATATTTCTGTGAAGTCATAACCAGAAACTGCATACCCTCTGTAGTTGTTTGTATTTCTCCAAGTGTAATAGAATCCTCCCTTGATAACTGTGTGAGGTATGTGTTTTCCTTGCCTGCCGAAGCTCACAGTAGATATGTATTTGAATGTTTGTGTAAGGGGTTACAGCGGTGTTTTGCAGGATGACCATGGCTATGGCTTTCCTGTATGTAGGGGCATCTCTGGGTGGTCCCATGATGAGATATCTGGAAATATCCAGCCTTTCATCTTTACTCAACATAAATATAAAGGCAGCACATTAGTTTCCACTCCCATTTTTCATGAGTTGAAGTAGACGATCCAAGACTTATTCTCTGCACACAAAACATGTATTTGTTCACAAACTTGGTCAGATCTGTAGTCATGAGAACTTCATCTTTACATTCAGTTCACAACCAACAAGTCTGTTGGGCAGTCCTGCAGTCAGCCTGCCAGGTGCACGCTCCCCCAGAGCCTGAAATCAGTGACATTATTTTGTGTGATAAAAGTGCACACTTTAGTGCACTTTCATGACCAGTCCCAGGCACGTCTGAGCAACATGCTTTTTCATCAGCTTTTTGATATGTCACAGCTGTCAGGAGGATGGATTACCGTGGCAAAAGTGAAGTGCTCACTGACACAGATTTTAACAAATGTGTGAACAAAATTAGAGAGAGCTAAGCCTTTTGTGTACATAGACGTAATCTTTATATCTTTTACTTCAAACTGTGAAAAAGTGTACACTATTTGGTGTTTCACTATTGAACACATGCACTGTTCCTGGAACTCTTGATTTGTCCATGTGCAAGTGCACATCATCATCATCAACAAGAACAACAACAACAACAACAACAACAATAGTGGCCAGAAAACATGTCCCTTGACACCCAAAGGAAACTCTCCCTCACCGGTGTCTAATTAAGTGAGTTCTAATATGGTCTTTGTATTTACCTTTTTCCATGAGGAGAGAAATAAGTAGAGGGTAGAGCAAGGTAGAATCCGGCAGTCCTCATAAAAATAACAAACCCCACTTCCAGGTAATGCAGTTTTCCCAGAAACGGGCAAACAAAGGGGGTTATTTTTGCCCACATAATCCTCATCACTTTGCTTCTCTGGGCAGTTTACTGAGAAACGCCCAAGCAAAGGGGAAGCTATTTGTGTTTATGTTTATGAACTCTTTCTCCACATAACCTCACAAAGGAGGGGGATATTGGGAAAGCAACATTTCACTTTGTTCTGACCAAGTCCTATATTCTTAATAATTTCCAATCTCCATCAACAAAAGTAAATGACTGAATAATAACTGGACATCCAATATGCATATTTCCAATGTCTTCATAATTTACACCTGAAATATTATTTATGAACAAAAATATTGTTTATTTTATAATATTAATAAAATATGTGTAATTTACAATATTACATTTGTAAAATTTTATAAGTATTGTTTATTTTTGTTTTCTTAAACAAGTGGCCACCCAGGTCACATGGCATGAACACATGACAAACACAACACAATAGCAAGAGTTCAGACCATGCCAGAGGCTCGTGCATTTTATTGCTTCCCTCTGGCCCCTAATGTCAGATGTCAAATTGTTTTAGCAGTCACAGCAAAGTTTTTTCCATCTTGGTTATCAATTTGTTTACTGTTCACTAGTCGTATTACACACATTAATAACCTGCAATGACCAGTGACCAACATTTGCAGTCCTGTGTTTCTTTAACGGAATAATTGTTGGAAAATCAAGTTTAGTTGCTTAATTTATGTGATTGGGTTTGTGGTAACATTAGTCCAACAAATATAATGTTTGTATCATTCATCTCAGCACCATATCAAATATCTAATAAATCTAAGAACTATACAAACTTTTGTATACTTTTGTTTATAAACTGTACAGGTTTTTGAGTAATTTTAGCTGTAACTTTGTAGCCACATTTACGGTATATAACTGCCTCCATGGCACTGTTCGTCTGTCAGGGAGTCTGCCCAGCCTGCGCCCAGCAGAGGCAGGAGAATTCACACGGCGGGCCTTCCACGCGGGCAAGCTGGACCTGACGGAGGTGGAGGGGCTAGGGGACCTGATCCATGCCGAGACCGAGGCCCAGAGGAGGCAGGCCCTGAGACAGATGGCTGGAGACCTGGGCCGCCTGTACCATGACTGGAGCCATCGTCTCACCCGGGTACACACACTCAAACTTTATCTCCCGGGATACACCCTGTGTTTGAGTAGTCCTCTTGAAGGGTTAGGACCCAGTTATGTTTCAGGGCTGCCTGACAGATCATTCAACTTCACTGATAAGGGTTGAGGTGGCAAGTGGAGTTTTTTTATAATGTATTTTTTTATGTAATGTATCAAAACTTAGTATCATCTTTCTGAGGTGTTGTAAAACACTCAAAAAGGTAAGAGCAGGGTTTACAGTGCTGTGTCACCAATTGTATCGGCAAAATACATCAGTGAACAAGTTAGCAAGTTTTCCACAGTGCTGTCTGTGCTGTTGTTATTGTTATTAGTTGGCGCGCTAGAGTTTACATGAAAATATCTTTAAATAGTTCATTTACGGTATGTGTCTATTCAAATAAAGTGTTGCCTAACATGTATTTTTTCCATTGGCCCCAATTAACCTCATGGTAAACAGGAACACAGGAAGCTTGTTGGCATCAGTATCGATGTCACAAGTTGTGCCAGAAGGAGATTTTTTTGCCAGACTGGAAGTGAGAAAATAACACCTGTTACTCAACATAGCTAATATAATAATAAAGCATTTTTTTTTCTTTTGTAGGATTATGTTAGAGTCAAACAATTATTACTGGGCAGATTGAGATTATTTTCATATATTTCTGTTTGAATGGCATAGAACACATGTGAGCTGTCATGAATTTGGGTATTTCTTTACTAGTTGTTTGTGCAACGGACCTATCTCTGCTTTGATACTAGCATTCATCAGCCCATGTGCTATCAGGGAGCTGAACCCCCGACCTTGGCAAAGCTTGCGGTGCATTATTGTCCGCCATACTCACCGGATTCAGTGGGCAAGGTGTGTCATCACCCATCATCCCAGCTATTGTTGTGGCTATGAGTGTGATGGACAGTCTCAGGAGCCGCTCGGTGGCGCGGAGAGCAGAGATCAGGAGAGGGGATATCCTGCGCTGGGTGAGTGCCAGCCCAGCTCTGGCACATTCAAAGCCCACGGGGTCCTAAGACTCGAGAAGATCGTGTTAATTTTCAGCAGCCTGTGTTTACACTTTGGCGAGAAAGAGAGAGAGACAATGAGCGTGAGAAGAGAGAGAGAGAATCTTGAGACGATGAGACAAATTTAGACTTTTCCGCAGGAAAGATCTCTTTTACAAAAGCAAGCGCTATCTTGGACCAGCGGTTCTCTCTATGAACATTTTTGGGTCAAAAGCTCACACAAGTCTAGGCACCTTGGCTTGATGTAGTCACAATAAACAATGGAATCTGCTTAGTGAAAAAGACTTCTGACATGTTTGAAGTTGCCAACTTGGCTTAGTTATTGACATAGAACATTATTGTTTCCCAAACAGACCATAATATGTGTGTTGAACTTGTCTTTGTGTTCTTTGTCCCTAGTGTTTGGCCCATGTGGAAGCGTTCATTGACTTCAGTGAGGATGAGCTCATCGAGGACGGGGTCTTAAATCAAGGTAAGTGTCTCCATGGCTGGAAAAACAACAGGGCAGCTGACTGGAGGAGTCTCTCTTTCCCAGGGGATCAGGAGCCTCGCCATTTCCTGTTTGCATGGGACATGAGCAAGCCAGTGTGACTATGAAGCTTGAGTGTGTTTGTGTGTGTGTGTATGGGACGGTGTGGGGTGGTGGTATATGGGAGGTTAGAGGGGAGATGGTGGAGGAGGGAGATAGAGATCAAACTACTGAAAGGACAGTTTCCTCGAGGAAGCACGGAGAGAAAAGGGCCATGGGGGAGACGTCAGGCATTCGTCTTGGCTTCAAAGCCGAGGGCCCGCTAGCCTGTGTGTGTGTGTGTGTGTGTGTGTGTGTGTGTGTGTGCGTGCGTGCGTGCGTGCGTGCGTGCGTGCGTGCGTGCGTGTGCGCGCGCGTGTGTGAGTGAGTGTGAGAGAGAGAATGAATGTGTGTGTGAGAGAGAGAGAGAGAGAACGTGTGTGTGTGTGAGCGAGAGTGTATGTGTGTGTGTGTGTGTCTGTCTCTGTCTCTGTGTGTGTGTGTGAGAGAGAGAGTGTGTATGTGTGTGTGTCTGTGTGTGTGTGCAGGAACCCGCTGTCAGCAGCTGCGTCTTCACAGAGCTCTGCCACCATGGTTTACAGCCGGCGGTGTCGTCAGTTGACTTGTTTCCTCCTCCCTTACCCCTCTTTTTCCTATCACTTTTTGTTTTTGTTGTTTTTTTGGTTCTACGTTGTTCCTTTTGTTGGACTCCCAGTACCTTCAGGATTGGTGAACGTGATGCCTGTGTTCCTGGGGAGATTTGTCACTTTCCTGCCTTTGTATGGAGGGCCAAGCAGAGGACACGTACTCCCCCCACTGAGAATTATTTACCAACATTTTTTGTTGTTATTTACCAACACAACCCAAGCCATACCGATAAAGGTGATTTGGGTGTGGCGTTGAAAGAGTGACACCATTTCCATGAGAACTGTTTTTCTTGGGGGAGTACCAGGAATTTTACATGATGTGCAGGAGGTTCCCAAAGTGGGGAAGCCAAGTGGCTGATTGAAGCTCTGGGAGATGCTGAACACTAGCTCCTAGCCAACACAGGGAAGGGTCACCAGTGCCTAATTTGTGTATTGTTCACTATGAGCAGTTTTAGAATCTGTAGCAGCGTTTCCATTACAGCTTTGTACAAATGATATTTGTCTAAATTCGACAAAAGCACAATTGTGAATGTTTGGTGTCTCCATTAAATCAGGGGTTTCCAACTGATTGTGAACCAGGGACCATCATTCTGACTAAGGAGGCAACCCCAGGACCACCACTGTATAAAAATACTGATTCCCCACATTAAAACTACATTACTGAATCCATGATCAGGGACCACCAGCAAATATTAAATATGAGTTTTATCTTCCTACGATAGTCATTTTAGATAAATGTGACAGCGGATCTCCCAAAAAGTTTGGACAGGATATCTTCAATTGCATCCAACAAAACCATGGAAGCTGAATTAAGGGGATTCATAATGTAAAGCAAGGAAAAATATCAAAAGATAAACACACACATACATACAGTGACAACGTGTGACACTTCTGGAAGGACATATAGTCCACATTTAACATCATAAATGCTTGAATTTTGTTACTGCTTGGAGTACATTTGCACCGATGTCTTCACCTCAAACTAATTCTAAATATAATCCTGTCTCATTAGACCACACAAATGTGTTTAGTGTCATGTGACTCTCAAGTGCAAAAAATATGTTTCCATTTCATTTTTGCTAAATACAGTAGTGCTATTTCAATACGTATGAAAATCCACCTCATGCAAGCATAACAACTTTTTTTATGTTTTTATTTTTTTTACATACAATATTCACATGTTTCCATTCCATTTCTTTGTAAAACATGCACTGTGTATGTTCACCAGTCCCTGATTTTGACTCCTTTCCTCTTCTCTCCTCCTTTCGTCCATCTCTCATGTGTCCAGTGGATGAGTCCTTGTCTCAGCTGTTGCAGGAGATTGAGGAGCACCTGAGTGACGAGCGCAAAGGAGAACGCCTACGCAGTGGCGTGCAGGTGGTGATCGCCGGGGCAACCAACGCAGGCAAGAGCAGCCTGCTCAACCTGCTGTGTAAGGACCAACACGATTCTCTCTCTAACTCTCCCTCTCTTACCGGCTATGCAGATGGTACTCATCTCAGTACGCCACTCTCCTGCAGACAGTAGGCTTAATGACTCATGACATAGTTTGCAGTGACAATGAATGCCATTTCCGAGCATTTTTCTCCAAAGAATTCTTTTGGAAAATTTCTGTTTCTAGATATTTATAGAGAAGGTAAGGCACAATGTCCCCAGACGTTCTGTTATCATCATGACTAAGTGCCATTGTCTGAGCTGCATACTCAGTGCCATCTTGAAGTCTTCAATAATTTGTTTCCTTTAAACTAAGCATTTACATGAAGTATGTGATATGCCGATTGAAACGCATTCCACTCAGATAGCTAGGTGGCTACCAGGCTCAAAATGTACCTTTAATTGCAAACAGAAAATTTCTAGCTAGCATCATGTCATTACATGCTTCTATTTCCAAAGGAATGAAGGCTGTTTATACCATCTTAATGTCATGCTTATCATTGTTAATATTGTTATAGTATTTGAATGGAGCTGGCAAAAGATCATTATGATAACCGTGTAGACACATTGTTCTTAAAGTTCACCATTTATAAAATGAGTTAAACAGCATCAAATTAGTAGTATTTCTTAAGAAATGTATATTTTAAAACAAAACACTGTGGGCACTGTGCATCAGTACTTGATCAAATGAGCTTCCTCTGATCTACTCCAGCACTTAATGTAAAGTAAAGTAATGCAAAATGATGCCAAATTAGAGCATCTGCCTTCAAATGTTCAAGAAAGCTTTATTGTCATTCCTACATTGTCATGTAGGAGCGAAATTTAGTACTCAGGTCTCGGTTGATTAAACGAAGCAAAGCCCCTTCAATAGTAAATAGTAAAAATAGTAAAACAATTAGAAATAGGTAAAACAAATATAAGACATTAAAAAATATGGGTAAAGCAAATGCATCATCCTATCTAAAAATCTATTGTAGAAATTGTACTTCTATTGATAATATAAAAGCAAACCCTCTGTTATTGATTGATGGATTGAATGTAGAAGTAATTCTACTGGGGTCAACTAAAATGTCATTAGCTAAAACACATTCTCAGACTTTTTTCTAAGTAAGTAGTGTACAAAGAAACAACATCCTATTGTGCTGTCATTGTGTGCATGGAAATGGACTTCAGTGGCGTAGTCAGGAGGAAGTAGCTTTCCACTGGAGAACCTGGCCAGATCTACCATGCCAGGGGAAACCCACTCAGTGTGGGGGATGAGGGATGTTCTGTTCCCCTCCTGCAATCCATTCTCTTATTTATGCCTCAGTGCTGGTGTCCTATCACTGTTTAAAGACTCACATCCTGTGGTAATGTGGTGGCACGCATATCAACTATTCAGAGCGGTTCCTTGGTTCAAGTGCTTCCTATCTTAATAATGGGGGTATTTATCAGTGCTAAGATAAAATCCAGTAATGTTTCCTTCTAACATCCATCTTATGACCGTCTGAAGACGTATGTAGATAGTCAGTGTGAATAGAGACCCTTGACAGTGGACAGTGGATTGTTTTTGTCTTCATGCATTCTTAAATAGTTGGAGGCAAGATTAGCCACGGTGCTGCTAAGGATTTAGTCTCTGGTCAGTGCTTTTACAGTTTATTCTCATGTCAACTATGTGACAATGGTGTAAGGCTTTGATTACCAGTGTTACTGTAAAAGGGTGGCGTGACACTTGATGATTACAGAAGGAGAAAATTGACTGAATTGTCTCTGAAAAGCTAAGATTATTTGAATTCTTAACTTCAAAATACAATGTTTAAACGACATAACTCTCAAACACCTCCACCAGTTGTGAAGAAGACTTGAATTCATTACGATTGTGTGAACCCATATGTCCCTGTTCAGGCCAGCGCCCTGCAGCCATCGTGTCTCCAGTGGCCGGGACCACCAGAGACGTAGTGGAGACGTGTGTGGACATTGGCGGGTTTCCTGTCCTGCTCAGTGACACTGCGGGCTTAAGAGACACTCTGGATAGTGTGGAGAGAGAGGGGGTGCGGCGGGCCCGTGAGAGGCAAGCACAACTACATTTGCTTGTCATACCACTTACACAACCAATGTAAACATATCGTGTTATAACTCAGTGATATAACAGTGTCATATTAACAGTACCAGTATTTGTCATAACAACATGTTTTAATTCATATGACTGCTTAGTAGCATGTGACATAATCTGTTATGACATACTTAATGTTAGGCATTGTAATTATTCACAATATTAGTAAAATGAGGCTGTGATATCCTTGAGTGACTGCATGACATCTGCCATGCTATTTTTTATGACATCAGGAATTGGCGGAGGGTCCAAGTTCAGTGATATGTACTACAGACTTTTGTTTAAACTAATTTACAACACAGAGACATGTAGCACAGTGCGAGGTTCTTATCAGTACTCCCAAGGAAGTGTTGGTCTGGCATCTCTAGTGTTGTGACCTCATTCCATTCCGATCACCTATGGAATTTCAAGAGCCACAAACAAGGCTATTATAATCTGGAACATTTTAAGTAAACAGTCTGAAGGGTTTCGTTTTTGTTGTGTCAATTACAGTACATAAGAGAGTGTGAGAACAGTACTGCGTGTTCTACATGTACTGTATGTAAGGAAGTTATCCATAACACTCACTTAATATTGTCTTCCTCTTGCCACCATTATGCATGCTAAGTATAGTCCCTATACATTTGGGTGGTGACAAAATGGACAGATATAAATATCCATCACAAATACTTGGCTTGCATATGCTGGCACCTACTACACCCATGGTGTTGTGTAACAGACATTAAAGGGGCACCATTTGACACCTCTTGACTTTGACATGGCCTTCTACCAGTTTGTTCTGACCGATGCCTCCCATTGTTTATCTTTGGGTTGTACATCAACAGGAGAAGCTGTGTCTTGTCATGCATTCTGGAGAGAGGGGGGAGCCCCTCACTTAGACATTTAGGAAGTGCGCATAGTCCTTCATGACAGGCGAGGGGGCGGGGGTGAAGAGGGAGGGCTACGTAGTTTGAGGCTAAGTGTGTCTGGGAGACTGACCCCACACAGGAAGGAGGTATGAACCCCTGGCATCCGCTACTGTCATGTCCCCCCCCATGCCCCTCTCCCCCACCCCGCAGGGTGCAGCAGGCCGACCTGGCACTGGTGGTGGTGGACTCCTCGCAGCTTCCCCGTGACCCCCGGCACATCGTGGCCCACCTCGATGGGCAGCTTGGCGAGGTTCTGTCTGGCCAGCAGGCCTCCCAGCTTTCCTGCCTCCTGGTGCTCAACAAGAGCGACCTCCTGTCAAAGGAGCAGTGCCGGAGCATCCAGAGCGCCCTGAGGGAGAGCAGTGACCTGCCCCCCGCCTGCCTCCTGTCCTGCCACACCAACGGGGGGGTGAACGGGTTTCTATCCGCCCTAAAGAACGCCGTGCAGATTTTGTGAGTATTTCACCAACATACTCTACATGACAATAGTAATAATAATAAACTAAAGGCCCACTTTGAATTCATTTTGGATAAAATTCGCTATAAAAAGTTTAGTTTTGGTGATACTATTCTGATTTATTTTACCACTGCTATTTTATTTGTATTGGCTACATTTTTATAGTCTTCAGTTACTTGACACCTTTGGACCAAAGTTCTCTGTATTTCCAGAGATGAGTCTGTGATGAGTCTTATTAGTCGTACAAAATAACTTTTTTCATAACTAGCAGAAGGCAACTTTTCCACAATCTGAATCCATGTCTTTAGATTTATTTACACCTTCAGAGATTGTTACGGCTGGATACCTTTATATTATTGATAATGTATTATCATTAATATAATGATTTAATTTGGATAAATACATCCATTTAGAACATGTAGAAACATGTAGAAAATTGCCTGCATTGTCTGGTTCTAGGTCTGATCTGGGTGTGTGTGTATGCATATAACTGTATGTGTGTGTGTGTCAGAGAAAAAGAACTTCTTGTCATGTTCAGTTTTTGCTGTTGCTTAGATTGTACTTTTCAGACTGGCATGATAACAGAGAACTTCCTCACATTCCTCTTCCTTTCCTGTGTGCTGCTTCGGTGTGTCAGGTGCGGGGATCCCCTGACCGGCGGGCCAAGCCTGACCCAGGCCCGGCACCGTGCCCACTTGATGGAATGTGTACGCTCCCTGACCCAGTACCGCCAGTACCGGGACGTGGACCTGGCCCTGGCGGCCGAGGGCGTCCGCTTGGCCCTCATCGGCCTGGGCCGCATCACTGGCAGGGTGGGGGCCGAGGAAATTCTGGACATTATTTTCAGGGACTTCTGCATTGGGAAGTGACCCAGCTGTTACAGCAGAGTTGAAACAGTGACTGTGTGTGTGTGTGTGTGTGTGTGGTATGCACATGTGTGTATACTTAATTTTTGTAATATATTCAGTTTCATTATTATTCAAGATAAACTGGAAATAAAAAATAAGAGAAACCAATGCATGTTTTCTCTGTGGGAATGAGGGCATCTTCAGCCTCCCCTTACTGTCCACTTGTTCCCCTGCCAATCAAGGGCGCGTTTCCCAAAACCATTGCTGCTAGCTAAGTTAGCAACTTTGTTGGTTGCAATGCAATTTCTCATTGCCAACCAACTACGGTAAGTTGCAAGTATGGTTTTGGGAAACGCACCCCAGGTTGCTATGTCAGTATTTATGTCTCTCTTGTGAACTCCTCACCCCTCTTTCCTTGTGTGGCCACCCGTAGCACAGATTCACTTCCACACGTTAAAAGCTCAGTCCTCTCAGCATTTTCCACCTTCTAGTTTGCCTTTCCTTGACCCCTTGGAAGCAACCCAAACAAAGCTGCAAAGCTCATAATCAACTTTATTGCTTTGAAGCAGTTCATGACGCCGAGGAAGAATTGGCAGCGCAATGGCACTGATTATGAATCTGGTTTGTTTTTTGTAGAAGAACATTTCTACATGAGTACAGTCCCCTCCACAATTATTGGCACCCCTGTATTTCTTTTGTAAAACCTCACTTTTGCCAATGAAAGGTCTCTTAGTTTTCTCTAAAATGTCATACATTTAAAGAATACAAATCAGTGACATTTTGAGCATTTATCTTTACAGAATAGCTACGGATCGGGGAACTTAGATAATCATGGCAGGAACTTGATATAACAATACAGGTTGGAGGTCGACCTTCTGACCACGTGGTGCAGGGATAACAACCTCCTGCTGAACGTCAGCAAGACCAAGGAGATTGTTGTTGACTTCCGGAGAGGTCACACCCAACACCTGCCACTGACCATCGACGGTGCTGTGGTGGAGAGAGTGAGCAGCACCAAATTCCTGTGGGTGCACATCAGTGACGACCTCTCCTGGACCACCAACACTGCATCACTGGCGAAGAAAGCTCAGCGCCGCCTCTACTTCCTGCGGAAACTCAGGCAAGCAAGTGCTCCACCAGCCATCATGACCACATTCTACTGAGGCACCATTGAGAGCATCCTCTCTAGCTGTATCGCTGTGTGGGGCGGAAGCTGCACTGAATACAACAGGAAAGCCCTGCAGCGCATAGTGAACACAGCTGGAAGGATTATTGGTGCTTCACTCCCCTCCCTGAAGGACATTTACACCACCCACCTCACCCGCAAGGCGACCACAATTGTGAGTGATGCAAGTCACCCCGCTCACAATTTGTTTGATCTACTGCCCTCTGGGAAGAGGTACAGAAGCCTGCGCTCCCACACCACCAGACTCACCAACAGCTTCATACACCAGGCTGTTAGGATGCTGAAATCTCTCCTCCCTCTCCCCCCTCCACCCTCAGCTACATAACATCCTGGACTTTGGACCCACAATGGCTGCCTTGCACTACTCCACTTGTACACTTGCACACTTTGCAACTTGTTGTTGTCCTGTTGTCCTGAAAACACAACACTTCTGCTCTTACATAACTTGCACCACTATGCCACTTGCTTACTTAGGTCAAACAGAACTACCGCAGCCATTTATTGCCCTGACTTTGCACTATTATATTGACTGTCTATGCGCAATTTCAACCCAATTTTGCTGCTCTTATTTCTTCATTGTATGTGCCTTCTTATTTACTCATTTATTGTTTACTTGAATGTTATGTTTGTCTGTGGACTTAATTGGTAAAATATGTCTTGTCTTCACCGTGGGATAGTGAGAAACGTAATTTCGATCTCTTTGTATGTCTGGGCATGTGAAGAAATTGACAATAAAGCAGACTTTGACTTTGACTTTGAATTTATGTTCAGTAAACCATTTTTGCATTGATCTGTACATGTTGTGGATAATCGACCACCTGGATGATTCAATCATGACCCACTTTTTGTGTCTTAGCAGAGGCATCCAGATTTTGATATAAATTAATAAAATGACATGATACCATGAACTTTAATGAGGATCCCACAGCCTTTATATTAAAAACAGCCCCAGGACATCACAGAACCACCCAAGGGGCAAATTTTCCCAATGCGACAGGGTGGACAATCATTCAGGAACACACCAAAACTCATCTTTTTTTAGTAAATAAAATAACTATTTTATCACCAAATTATTAATGCACTTAAGTGGAGTAATATCTTGTTTATCAAAACAATAATTATATAGCAAAAATGAATTCATGATTTTACTAGCCTGACGTAGCCATACTCAAGATTCTATTCAGAATTTGAGTCTGTAATCTGAGCATTGGGACGTGATTATGGGGCATGTTTCAACCGAGGGGGGGAAATGCCTCTGTATACAATTGCATAACCTATCAGACCTATATAGCCTACTGTGAATCCTGTAGTGAGAACGGCTGGGCCAGCAGATCCTTCTTCTCGACAATTGTTGTTTTCTGTTAGTTTTTTAAGTTATTGGGCTGTCAATAGGCTATCTAGTAGGCTACAACAACCATGATCACAACATAAACATCTAGTGACAAGCATTTTGCTGTGAACAAAATCAATCGAAGCGCGCTCAGGTCACGTGAATGAATAGGCACCGTTGCTCATTTATCCATCATTGTATAAAGCCGCCCGGCCGAATTTCCTGACCTCAAATTCTGTGGGCAATGTTAAATTCAGACTGGCTTCCAGGCTTCCAATATTTTACTCACTTTGAACTGTAATGCAAAGTGTTGGGGATATGGCAGAATAGCCTGCATCCTCTTATATAAAACTGAAAAAAAAAACTAGAAAATGCATGTAAAATGGCCAAGATACTTAGACCAATGAGACTTTCATTTCATCTTATCATTTATATGTTGACATGGTAGAGTTACTAATGTCCAGTTCACCAATTACCATCCAGCGATAATGACCCACGTGTGTTTCTATTAAAATATTAATTTCTTTATGAGGATTTTTTTCTTCTTGTTAAATGTATCGATACATTTCCCCTCTTTTTACTCCTCTTTTCCAGGGGTGAAATATGAATATGAAGGTCACTGTATGTCATGACATGTATATAGTTTTTTAAGTTATTGGGCTGTCAATAGGCTATATAGTAGGCTACAACAACCATGATAGCAACATAAACATCTAGTGACAAGCGTTTTGCTGTGAGCAAAATCAACCGAAGCGCGCTCAGGTCACGTGAATGAATAAATATGAAGGTCACTGTATGTTGTGACATGTATAATGAAATACAAAGTATGAGAAGCGCTTTAACTTGCTCAACATGTGCATGTACGCCAGCTGTTTCTATTGTCTATTGATTTACATGCTTTAAAACATGCTTCTAGCACTTACATGAGCAGGTCAATGAAACAATTGAATTACAGTGAGTGAACTGGGTAAAAATAAAGAAAAAAAAACATTTATTTCATTCAGAGGCTTTATCAGTTTGTGTTGGTTTCAGGCACATAAGACAGTTAGTGTGAGATTTAAATGGTTGGAATAAATGCCTAAAATGTAGACATGTTGATGCAGGGCATTGTATGCAACAAACTTTTTGTAGATTGAGGGTTGAAATTCAACACAGACAAATTATGATTAACATTTGTGTAAAACTGGACATAGATTAGTCGACATTTTGCATAACTGAACAGTAGTGTATATGCTTGATCTTTATGTTACATTTAGGTTATACAATAAAGGTTATACATGAAGGCAAAAGCAGACATGCTCATCTCTATTGTTTCTATTTTGGCCATAGAACAATACAAAGACTGCTTCAGGATGTGGTAATCTGTGTCCGGATTTGACAGACAGATGATTATAGGGTCTTGATTGGACACCATTCAGTGCCCTTCCTGCAACAGTTAGCACTGTGCCAAGAAGGCAAGAAAAGAAGCTTTGTATAGGCAAGATTTCAGGTAGAACTTTTCTCTGAGACAGAGAAAAAATTGCTACTGGATAGTGATTTGTACTGTGAGTTACAGAGTTCGCACCCGGGAGTCCCCACCACCACCACATCTATCCCAGCAGTCTAGCAGCGTGACAGCCCACGGGTAAAAAAATGATTGATGTTTAAACAAAGGATATCCTGAGAACAGGAGAGGAGCCTCCTGCACCTGACGGCCGTTTATCAAGCGGCGACCAGAATCACCAGAGGCCTCCTGCTTCGCCTCACGTCCCCCCGTGGGGAAACCAGAGGAGACGGATGAGATGATCACTTGTTCAAATTAAAATGTACTCATAGGTGGTTTGAGGCAAACACTAGTTTAATATGAAGCGCAAACCTGAATTAATAATTTTACTTTCTTCAAATTATAGTACATATGTACACAATGCCATCATATGAATATGTTTGGTCACTGTCTGGATTGCAATGTAAAGCAAATAATGTAATGAATGAATTTACAGTTATTATACAGTGTAATGAAAATCATCAAAATCGATAGTGTATATTCATGCAAGTTGTTGATCTATTCCAGAAATTGTTGACCATTCTACAATGTTATAACAGACCCATAAATAAGCCTAGTGTCTTTTTTCAACTCGATGACACAGTGCATTCTTTCAGTGCAGTTGGTGAAAGATTGATGGAGAAAAGTTATGTAAGGGTAGAATTTACAGTATGTTTAACCTATGGGCCATGCAGTGTTAGTTTATGTATGTGACAGTCTGTCTAACAGCCTCTTCCTTCAGCATTTTTTCTGTAGAAATTTGTGGAAATACAAATTTTAGTGCATAAGCAATATCAGTTTTAACATTACAGAACCATTGATCCTGCATAGGCTTGAATGTTGTGTGATGCACCACCATGCTTTTAGCCCCTTAAACACTTCCAGAGTACACTAGTTTTATCAGAAAATGTCGACGTTCACAATCAGGGGCGCCTGCAGTCAGTCAGCAGCAAAAAAGTAACCTACATAGCATAATAACATCCACATGCAATAATACAACGACAACGTCTACAATGACCTATTTATTTGGACAACTTGATACAGCCCTATACAGGCTAAAGTTACCTTTAGTTTTGTTCTAGCGTAACGTGACGTCTGGCTTTAGTGCAGTCTAACGTTCTGACAAGCACACCAATTGCCTACCTTGTTCTTGTCCATCTGGAATAACTCCTAGCTTTGCTGCCTCCATCCTTTCTGTTTTCGTTGTTTAAACTTGTGATATCCATGATGAGTATTGAGTTAGTGAATTAGCTCAACATTGTGTGCTGATAACCATAGCCTATATAGATAGCCGAGTAAAAGAAAACAACAAGTAGCCTATTGCGTGCCTGCGTGCGTATTCTCTCTCCTGCTCAAACAAAATGTGTGCACGTTAATTTTGATAACGTGTTCACTAACTTTACGTAATAGAAAATGGTAAATAGCCTGATGGCATACAGCTAATGGGATACTGTGCATAGTTGGGAAGGTATGGTAGGCCAATTTGGTGTGAATACACACACACACAAGGGACATTTTCTCTCGCTGTTGAGTAGCCTGATGGTACGCACAGTGCGTAAGGACGTACACCTGCAGGTACATGCTCAAAATCCAACTCAGAATATAAGGGCTGGATTTGTGCCATGTATTTCCACTATAATCATTCAGTGCGATTTCCTGCTGTCCTTCAAAATGATTTACAGATGATGAATTTTAATGGAATAGAATTACATGCCAGTCACACTATATACAATCATGTTTGGCAGTAGAAGTATATTTCACCATTTCAGATACAGATGGCACATAGCCTTCAGTGGTGTGGTGTAGAGATGATGAGTGAAATAGATTAGCCTTGACCACCCACAGCAGGGGTGGGCAACTAATTTCCCCAAGGGGCCACATGACAAACTGGGACTGTTGAGGAGGGCCGGACCCAAAATACCGAACTCAAGTCTGAACTCAATTCTGTTCAATTCTATTCTGTTCTTGTATAACATTAAGTAAATCATATGGTTTTGTTTACTAGTCGTAAGAACAGATGAAAATGTGAGGGAGACAAAGGAAAAACAGCAATATTTAATCTATGTCCAGTATTTAATCCTCATTCTCGAAAATTATTTTTTGACATTGACATTTTTTTCAGTTTTCAAAGACTGATATAAAAAAGTACTACAATATCTATATAATTTGGCTAGGTCATGAAAATGTGAAGGAGTCAGTACAACCGATAGGCCTGTGCCACCATTTCATCAACACTCAGCAATATTTCATCATTAAATCATTACCATCATTAAATTAACTCTATGCAGAATTAGACTACGAAAATGTGGAGCAGACAATAATAGGCTGTCATTAGTTAATCAACATGCACAAAGAAAACTATTTTAAAAATGTAGGCTATGTTTTTGCTTTAACATAACTGTGATTGGTCAACTCGCTCTGTGTGTTGAGCCGGCTGCTTCAAGCAACCTGTGGGTAGTAGCATCATAGTAGTTCGCTAACATAAGCTTTGCAAATAAACTCAGACATATTTTGGTTACAATTACGGGGTTATCCGATTGTAAACTGTCTATCTGCCAGTAACGTTTTGAAATGAACACTTCGTATCGCCAACGAGCAGCAGTAGGAGTTCGTACTAACAACCTTTGCGTGGTGAGCGACGCAGACATAAGAGACACAAAACTTTGAAAGGTTTACGCCGACGTAAAGGCAACTGCATTGTGTCGACGCAGAAGCATAAATTCTATTCACCAGCACATCAGTGAGGGTGTTTACGTCGTATGCATCCACGCACAAATGTATGGGCGTACAAATAGCAGTCGCTTTCAAAATAAAAACAACGATATTGATTTGCATGCATTATCTCCATGCTAGGCTCTTGACTATTGTTCTTTCACGGACCTTACGCGGGCCGGTCAGGGAAAGGCCACGGGCCGGATGTGGCCCGCGGGCCGTATGTTGCCCATGTATGACCCAGAGGAATCTGCTCATCCAAGATATGAAATGGGCATGATATCGAGTACTGTATCTGCATTTTATCAGTTAAGAATATTTCAGCTTTATCTTTCTCTCTCACTCACCCGATGCACAAACCTGTGTGTATGGTAACAAACCAATATTAATATAAATGAATAAGATTGCAACATGTTAACCAGGTACTCTTAAAGTAGCCTATTACACTCTTATTGATATTAATATTGAATTTATGTATTTTTTCCCTCTTTACGTATTTACATATGTGTTCACATTTAATTGTGTAAATTTGCCCAGCAATGAAAATAATTTGGTTTTATACTTCAGACTTGGTTTTACACTTGTCCATATTTCAAATGAGGCTTAATCAAGCAACCAGATTTTGGGTACAACCAATTTTACACAAAGCTCTTTGAACACAATTGAGTACAACAAGCCTGCACTGATGAATAAGCCCTGTGGATGTCTCTATAGACTTGCCATTAAGTGACAAAAATAATGATTCACAGAATTGATCAAGTTACATTTATTTGAATCAACATAAAAAAAGAGACCATACATATAGAATTGCAAATAAAGATGAAAATTATATATAAAACATAACATTGTAAAAATGTATGTACACATTCGATTTGGATTTTATTTCCTATATGAACATAATGTTGTGTTTACCTTGTCTGACACCAAAATCATACTGTACATAGCTTACATAACTAAAGTTCACAGCTGCATTTGCTATTGTTTTATTTTATTTTTTATTTTACAATACATTAATGTCATTGTATCAAATATGACACTCATAAAACCTTTATACATCATTTGATTATTTGCATACTCCAGGCAGCATTTCATTCTAAAACAGCTTGGTCATTATCTGGATTGCAGTGAAAAGCAAATAAATTATTTTACAATTAAGTGCATATGAAAAGCAACAGAAAACAAGTGCACTTCACATGGCAAAGCATTCATCATAAGACCAGTGATTTAAAGGCTTTTATGCCCTTTCTTCCTTTTGAAAGAAATGTTCAAGATGATACTATAAATGCTGCTGTTGTGTCTTGTTGGTACTTCATTCTTCAAGTGTTCATTTTACCTGTCATAATAATAAAAAAAGACATAAATAAAACAGAAAAACAAAGTAGTGTTTATGTTATACTCTCACCTTGTCACCTTGCAATCACGCTCAATCAATTTCTGAAGTTGCATCACATGTCCTGAAGTTACTTATTTAGTCATGCACTTCATTAGCTAATTCTTTTATTCTTGTACCTTACAACCAGAGGTGGAAAAGCCTGGCTCCAGAAGGTAAAGCTCTTCAGCCAGGTAGATCAGATAATTAGAGAGATCATCTGCTTTTCACAGGTAAAACCAATACATGGTAGAACTTTTACTTTCTGAAGATGGACTTTTCCTTCTCTGTTTACAACATATGTTATATAGAATCCAGTTTTACTGGGAGATACAGTGTAAATATCCCATAGTGAGTGAGTGAAGGCTTACCCTGTCTGGACAGGTGGCATTCCAGGTGGCATAAAAGGCTTTGGAGCAGGGGGCTTGGGAACAGCAGACAGCTGCAAAACAACCAAAAGAATTTCAAACAAAGAAATAACCAGACACACACGTGTGCACACACAAACACACACGCGCGTGCACACACACAAACACACATGCACGCGGATAAAGTTTGTTTTCCTTTCCATTGTTTCCATTTTGACACCATCCACCTCCTTGTTTCTTGGCCTCTCTTAACATCCTCCAAGCTTTACAGCTCTACACCCAGACGTCACCAGCGCCTCCTCCTCACTCCCTTTCACTCCCCTCACCTGGAATTTGCACTGGTCCAGCTTAAGCTTATGCAGTTCAATCTCCACCCTAAGCTGCTCCTTGTCCTTCAGCTGCTCTCGGATGTCCCTGTCGTACTTTTGCGCGGCGTCAACGTTCTGCTGGCTGGTCTTCTCCTTCAGGCCAGCCAGTTCATTCTTGCAGGTCTGGAGTCCGCCGACCAGCCGCTGGTTCTGCACCTCCAACTCACTCCGGACGCCCTGCAGCTGGGCCACCTGGTTGCCCACCCGGTCCAGGTAGCTCTGGTACTTGTCCTCCACCTGGCGCGACAGGTTGGTGCAATTGGTGCGGATATTGTTCAGCTGCTCCTGCTGCTTCTCGCAGGTCAGGTGGAAGGTGAGCGAGTGGGGGAAGACGTTGTTGATTTTGGCCAGGAAGGCGGCCGTCACATCCTGGATGCCCTCCAGGGGCTTGGAGAAGTCCTCCTTGCACGTCTGGGTGTAGCGCTTCAGCCGCTCCTTCAGCTCCTCGTTCTCTCGTCTGGTCTCAATGGCACCTATTTGGTACTGGTCCCGAGCGGTCTTGGCGCTGTCCAAGTCCCTCTGCAGGTCCTCGACTTTCAGTGTGAAATTCTTCTCCACCAGTTCTATCAGGCGGTCATGATGTTTCTCAGCTAAAATACAGGTTCACGGTCAGTGGTAGTTTGAGAAAGTCATTGAGACAAAAGTCATTAACATGTGCCCTCTCGTCCCTCAAAAACTGATTTTGAATAGTTATATTGTAGTCATTGAAATATATGTTTAAATGTTGTTACAACTGTAGTAGTGCACTATTAATTGGAATAATCAGACACAAGGCAGTAAATGCTTAGCACATGCACAAGAAGAGTACACAATGCACACCATATTGTAGAGTGACCTTAAGAACTTACCATCCCTCATAAATGGGTTCCTTACAACTGGTGTTGGACACTGAATTGGAGTAATTCGTGTCATCTCTATTCTCTTTTTGTCTATCACACACCGACCCTGTTATAAAATGACAGCAGCCAAAGACAGTAAATCAGCATAGCAATGGTGATAGCAGAATAACAAACAAACCAGCACATGTTCATCTATAACGCTCTTATACATTGATGCACTGTAGGATGTCAACAGATCTTTATGAGTACACATCACATCATATTAACTGGAACAAACTGGCAGAATGAAGTACTTGTCACTGACCAGCTTCAGTTTCTCCATCTCTGTGTTGTTCTTGGAGGCCTCCAGGTCAGTCTTCAGCTTGGCCACATCTTTCTCCAGTGCAGCCTTCTCCTTGTTGGTATTGCCCAAAGTTGCCCCCAGGTCGGCTTTGTCCTTCCTCAGCTCCAGGTTGTTCAGGGAGACCCTCTTGAAATTCTCGCTCAGCTCGTCCACGTGCTTCTCCTCGGCTGACTTCTCTGGCTGGCCGTAGACGAGGAAGAGCACCAGGCTGACGATGATGAGCGTCTGGATGAGTGAGGAGAAGAAGAAGACTATCCGCAGGTAGTAGCCACAGCTTTTTCCCTTGGACCTGTGGATGTCCTTGGGCTGCAGGGCAAAGGTGGTGCGAGGGTAGCCGCTGCTGTACATGTTGTGCCCAGCTGTTGCCCTTGAAGAAAACAAACCCTACAAAACTACTGAAAAAACTACAAAAAACTATTTACGCCGTCCAGTTGCAACCAAGTAACAGGTTGACTGTTTGACCAAAGTCCACTTAAAAGCCACAGGGGTAAAATATGTTGGCAGTCTCTCTCACAAACCCCCTGAATGTGACCTACAGTCTGCGGGTAGGTCGAGGCTCGATGTAAACACAGTCTGGTGGAGCGTCCAGAGTGTCGGTGTTTATAAGTGCAGCGGCACGTTTCCTCCTCCAGCGCCTCCTTCCTGACCTGCTGCTGGACAGTGCTCTGGAGGTTATCACAGCTTCACACACCCACAGGGGCGGCGCCCAGAGCCTTACTCCCACTTCTCCTCTTTGTCCGAGGGGTCGCATTCCTCTCAAGGCTGTAACCATCAAAATGCCTTAATCACCCAGACACAGGAACCCCAGCATAATGGAGTTTTTATGAAGCAGACATACATTTGAATTGGAATTGTACTCCAATGCACATAGGAAATGATCATGATGATCATCTGGCTGAGTTCAGTGTACCTCCTGCCAAATGACATTACATATTGTACTGTATGGGTTCATTCATTCTCAGCATGTCAACATGTCCTCTGATGATTAAGGAGGACAATATGTCCAAGGAACAAATGTTATTGTCCTCATAATAGGCAGAACTGTATACTCCCATCACATTCCCATTATTTGATGGGTACTGTCTGTCTCTTAAGATGACAAGACACAAGGCAGAAGAATGTTCCTGGGCAGTATTGTGTTGATCAATAGTTCAGCCACAGATTTGTTTTTTTATCTGGATAATTAAAATCACGTGCAGGCAGCTTGTCATCATCATCAAATCAGAACTTTAGGAATTGGTGATTATTTGGCAACATCAAAAGCTCAAAAATGTGCCCCCTATATCACCTTTAGACTGAGCAATATGGCAAAAAATCTTTGGAATGCAACAAAAATCCCCGATGAGGCAACTCTGATCAAAATACTGCAGTTTCCTGTGCATAGTCAGATGTCATTGCTACTGTGAAAAGCACAACAATGGGGACCTGTCAGTCCTCTTGCAAGAGGCAATAACAAATATTCCCTGAAGTCCAGGAGGCGACGGATGTGTTTGATCCTGACGGTGGCAGTTCACGGCGATGACGTCAGGGGCTGACGCTCTTGCTTGGGAGGGCTGTGAAAGGGGAAAAATAACGAAAGACAGGGGTCTTCCTGTAGGGCATTGTCTTGGTGCCAACCTGGGAAGTGTAATTTATGGGACTGTTTAAAAGTCATAAAAGCAAATAAGTGTCAGGACCGATACACTTAAGAACAAAAACAGGAAAATATGTTAGGGTAAGATTAAAACAAGATTTGAAGGTATTAACTGGGTATTAAGTCTCTGTAAGCAGAGAATGCAAAGTTCAACGCACCTGTGCCTATTTGAAATCCAGTGAATTTGCATTTGTTTTCTCAAACCTCCCAGTCAGGAGGCAAGAGAAGTATCTAGCAGCTGTCTGGTGGCCTCCTCATGTCCTGTCTATAGACAGGTAAAGGTCCTCTCACAGTAACAGGCGTATGTGCAATCAAAGTCGGTCGGTGGTGGTACTCAACCTAAGACTCTAACTGCCCTCTAGTGGCAGCAAATACATATAAACCTGTGCTTACAAATTATTGGTGGACCGTGGTTTTTTGTGGCTTGTTTTTTGTTAAGCAACTCCCCCATTGAAGTACAAGACCAACATAAAAGCCTCAATCTCTATTACGCGATTGAGCGTTGGAACTACCCCTTCTAGAGTATATATACTTACTTAGAAACACCACATCCAAAACCGACAGTTCCAACTCCATAAAGATTTTGATGGAAAGTAGCCATTAACTCTTTCTAGAAACGCACCCTATGGTCAGTGATGGCTAATTGTCAATAACTAAAATTCTATTTGGAGTATCTGAATATACGGAGGGAATAAGAGGACCATTTGGCAACAGAACTGTCTATAACTGTAAATTAATGTGGACTTTTAGGAGTCTGGGTGAAAAACATTATTAAAATAAAGTTCTGAAACTTCATGATTTACCGGTAGCCAAAATTTGCCATATCAGACTTTTCAGCACATTACTAACATTGTTATTAGAGAAATACAACTTAAGAGACATAATATGGCATTGTATTTGTCTTTTATTCAATTAGGACAGCTTTACAAATGACATTTACACAATTTTTGTATACACAGTGCCCTTAAAAATCCAGTAAGCACTTTGTGCCAAAGAGCATGATTCCCCTCATTTCCCCCATTCATTCTGTAAGCTATGGGCCTTAAATACAGTAGTAAAGCGGTCCTTCCCACATCTACATTCATTTTGAACAGTAATAAGCATAATGACAACTATAGTGATGAAAAGTGATTTAAAAACAGCAACATAAAAAATATTTGAATAAAATCACCATAGGCAACAAAACTGGTGTCAGGTAGAGGTACAGTACAACAAGAAACAAGAGCAAGGCCTTCTCAGAAAAAAAAGTAAATGTACGCCTTTACCATCCAAAAAAACAACAAAAAAACAAATAACCTTGCAGAAACTGAACAAATTATACAGACATTCTGCAATGTATATCAGACCACACTCCGACGTGATGGAGGTTTTATGGCAAGACGAAGGTAGAAGCGTGGGAAGCTCAGCTGTGTTGCTGTGCGTCGAGGAGGAGGAGGAGGTGGTGAAAGCAGCTGTCAGACGGTTGCCTCCACCTCTGCCGGCTCATCGTCCTCCAGTAGACTGTAGGACGCCTGGCTCTGGGAAGGCCTCTGGAGGGGGTGCGAGAGCAGCTTGGCCATGCAGTTGTGCAGCTCCAGGGCGGGCCCCGACAAGGATACTTCAAAGCTGTAGCACATCCCTTTAGAGTCTAAGTCACAGAAGGACGAGTAAATGTCCTGTGGGGAAATAAGAAGACATGAATCATGATAAAGTTCAATCAGAAAAGGGAAAAGCACTCAAATGGGGTTAGTAGTCAGTACGTTTTTTTCCACTAGTATGTCTATTCACTGGTAAAAGAAAGACTGAAAAAGACATTACTCTTTAATTAAAGTGATTAATTAAAATTAGATAAAAATTACCCTCCAACTGCTCTCATCCCCTTGTTCATCAGCACCATTATGCAGATAAACGACATCAAAGAAGAAATAGGGTGACTGCAGCATTTTCTGTGGAAGAAAATGAGAAAGAAGACTACCATTTCGGTGTTTTGATAACATTACCACACATATCTAATACTCAGCTCAATTAAATCCAAACTAACATTTATCAAATTATTTGCTGAGAGCAGACACTTTCTACTGTTCCACTGTTATGTTTGAGATCTTCACGTACACTAACGGCATCCGAGGGGTTGAACTGTAGCTGGCCAGCGTGCCGGCTGTAGATCAGGATGGTCCGCACCACAAACGGAGGCGGGATGGTCTGCACATTTTCCATAAGGGGCAGCTCGATCTTCTGTAAGCTGTTAGAAACACCACAGAGACCCATGAGAGTGTGTTAAACTCACAGCCACAAGGGTTTCTGTGAGCACAATCAACCAAGCCACTCAGTCAACTCAAACAATGGATACATCAATTAGACTTACATTACATTTAGAAGGTCCTCCAGATCTGGTAGATCATGTTAAAGAATATAAACTTGAAGTTAAAAGGAAGGGAATAATCTCTGCGTCTCTTCATAGTCAAAGGGATTTTTCACCCAAATGGTCACACTTTTAATGATAAATACAAACTAACATGGGGTCATGCGTCATGTGTATACGCCAAGTCAGTCTTAAGAGTTTTTAGAACAGGTTCACATCCACAAGATATCGGTGAATAAGAGGTCATACAGTAGAATTTGTTTATTTGATGGATTAAAAAAAAAAAAAAAAAATCTGAAAAATACAGACTGGATGTGCAAAGCCCTTAGCTATTATTGCATTTCAATGGTAGTGTGAGGGCAGTGGAAGGATACTGAAGGTTTCACACACGTTGGTCTCCAGGTCGTAGAGACAGCTGCAGAGCTCACGGGGGTCGGAGGTGAAGCCTGAGAGCTGAAGAGGAGAGGAAAACACAGACAGCATGAGACAGAGGGACGAGGCATTCACATCATTCATCACTTATAGTTTAATCCCATATGTCTGAAAAAGTACTGAGTGGATAAGTATTAGGTAGGGATCACACTGGCCAGCGGCAAGCGGCAGGTTTCCTATTGTTCGCTATGGTTCGGCAGCGTAATGGTGGCAGTGCTAGCCTAACGCTAGCGTTGAACAAGCTGACCCAGCAAACACGCGACATTTCCTAAACTTCCCTGAAGTTCACACAAAAATAAACCTCTGGAAACGACCTGTAAAGGTATTGTGTTGTGTAGCCTTCAGAGAACGTTTCCAGAACGTCCCCTTACAGCTGTTTTTGTGCAACAGTCACGGAACCTTTTGGGAACGTTCCCTGATGGTTATATTAAGGATACATTTCTTTATCCTTTAACTGACTTTCCCACAACGTTCTCTAAAGGTATAGTTTTGTGCAACTGTCAGGTAATCTTTTGGGAACTTTCCCTGAAGGATTAATTAAGGTCGAATTTTTGTATAATCAGTGGAGTAGATCTGTCATCGTGTCATTCGGAGCTGATTTTGCCGAACGTGCCTGTGTGTGTGTGTGTGTGTGTGTGTGAGTGAGAGAGAGAGAGTGACTCGTCATGGGCGTTGCCCTGGCAACAATAAAGTTATGTTAGCTCGACCCAAAGATTCAACCAAAGATAGGCTGGCATTATACTGGAGCTGTGCTGATTTGGAAGCGAACGAGTTTTACGAATTATGGAACGTATGCCACTTTGGCGTGTGGAAAACGGCTGCTTTTCAACTGCGAGAATAGGCTACTTCAGTCTGTCATGTTAAACCGGCTTGCCATATGATGAACAAAGGGAGAGAGACCGCCCACTCTAGCAGCTCATACTGTATGCCAGTAGTTTAATACAAACAACATTTCGGCCTGTGGCCTTTCTCAAGTAAGACTTGTATTAAACTACTGGCATATGAGCTGCTAGAGTGTGCGGCCTTTGTTCATCATATTACGTATCCCGTGACCAGCACCTCAAGAAAATTCCTATCATCGGTGTGCGTTTGCTTTCCCCTTTCAAAAACTGGCTTGCCATATCAACTCAGCTTCACATCAGTGTTCTGTTCGCCCAACATTGACATGGTCAGGATTTATTTTCCGATAGGCTCGATGACCGGCGGTTTTTCATGTATAAGTAACATTGCACTTAAAATTTAAAACAGATTTTCCATTTGAGTTAAATAAAGAATTTCTCCAAGAAATAACAGTATGCATAATTGCACAAAACAGCCACGTTTGTATGCAAAAGGAGGGATATAGAAAGTCTTTCACTTACCCATAAGGCATCATCATTGACGACTACCAGAGCGAACTCATGGCGCTTGTCAATTTTGTGTTTTGTTCTAACAAACATCTCAATCATCTTCTGTGAGATATTAAGAGCATTGGTTTTAGACCTGCAGAAGAAAATAATCAATTTGAACATGTTCCTGAGCCTGTAGACAAAGGAAATCATACCTTAATGTGAAATACAGAAGACAAACAAATTCAAGCAATACAAGTAATGTTACCCATTGAAAGACTCAAGCTTCGGCAAAGACATCTCCTCAGAAAGATCCAAGCAGATTATCTATTTCAGAATAAAAAGAGAAAAAACACAAAGAATTACAGTAATCAATCCAAGTTTTCTCATTTATGAAACCCTACCCTAGTTACATACAAAGTTTGCTTTACAGAGGCACCATTATCATTCTGCATACTCATCAATAAATTCCTTGTGTGTGAGCCATTTGCCATTGTCTTTGCATACATTTGAATGTAGATTTCCATATTGAGTGATGTAACCAGTGGAAAGGGAAACAAAAACAAAAAATAGGCATAATGTGTCTCCTTGGTAGAAAATGTTAAGGCAAATGTACCACTTTCTCTGGGCAGTTGACCCGTGGTGCCCTCATACTAGTGTCCCCAGAGGTGTTCATCTGTGAGGCAACAAGGGCAGGCTGCGTGGATTTGGGTCTTTCTTTGGCGGCGCCAGGTGTGGGGGCTGCCATGGCGGCAGCGACGGCAGTAGTGGTGTTGGCAGCGGCAGCAGCGGCCGGGCTGGCTGTGGCCATTGTGGGGGTCGCCGTGGTAACGCTAGGCGGGCTGCTGGAGGTGGACGCCTCGCCCTCTCCGTCCACACGGCTGCCAACGGAGGGCTGGCTGGCACTGCCAACGCCACTACCACCCACGGCGCTCACCGCACTGATGGCAGTGACGCTGCCCAGGCTGCCATTGCTGCTGCGCCGATCCTCCGCACCCTCTGGGTTGGAGCGTGTGCGTGGCCTCAGCTCCACCACGCGCTCTTCCCCGTCTGCCGGCCCGGGCTCCGGGGTTTCCATGGCACCCACTAGTTGTATGGTGTCTGGAGGCGTGTGACTGCGGATCTGACCAGCAGGCTGTCAATACATGCGGAGCATCTACACAGAATAAAATAGCTGGTGGCAGAAAGAGATAAAGAAAGAAAGCAATTAGCTAAAAAAAAATGACATAGGGCAGTCACAGGGACTTTGGTTAGTGAGATAAAACTGGATGCATTGTATACTAGACAAACTCTAGTCTCTTACATGGAAATGTTCACTGTATAACAGTTGACGACAATATTTTCTGCAATGACGTCATGTTTACTAAACAACGAATACACCAAAGGCCCGATAAGTTAAAATAAGTTAACGTTAACAGCCCATCAGTGAGTCAACTTAATGGAGCGAGATTAGCCGCTGCCAACGTTAATTTACACCGCGCTCTTATTTGCCTTTTGACTCGATGTTCCTAGAAGTCACAGACTTTTGAGCTCTATATGTTCATATAGGACCACTCCAATAAACAGACAGCTGATGAACTTGCCACCCACAGCAGGAAAATAATGCCACCAACTGTTAGCTTAGCTAGCTAATAACATTACAAAAAAGCAGGATGCATTACATTACGCTACCAATAAACAGCTAAATATTTTACAAAAACAATTAATCAACATGCTGCCAAACTTACATGAATCGGTCGTATTTCGAATATTCACAAAATTAAACCAAGAGAAAAGATGTCTAGGCTATTTCATTCCACTGACTGGATGTGCGGCGCCATATTTTCTGACTACAGGAAATACATTCTTCTGCTACTTGATTTTCGGAGGATGTAACTGTGGGAGAAATGCTGCCACCCAGAGTACAACAAGTGTGCTCACATGCTTTCAACTGCACCATGAATTTGACAGTCAATACTAATCCAAGTCAGCCTGTATTGTTTTTGTGAGATGAGAGTCGCCTATAAAAATAGAAGCCTGAATTGGCCAACACTTAAATAAAAATATAGCCTAAGGAAGCTAAGTCATTTTTCAAAGGGAAAGGAAGGACTTGTTGAGTCTTTATAGTCAAACTAAGAGAAAGTTTCTTTCATTTCCCTTTTACCATAGCCAAGATCAAGCCTTTCGCAGAGTTGTTGTCCTGTTATGGCTTGTATCTTGAACAAAGATAAAGATGTCAGATCTCAAACAAAACAGGAAGAGGGTTGATGGGCAGATAAGGGTCGCCTTAACTGGGTTTTCTATTAGCTAGATGCCAAGTGTGTGTTTGTCACCGAAAGACCAATGGCTGCTATGGGGAAAAGGGAAGCTCTGTCACTGCACATTGTACTCACACATAGAGAGACACAGAGAGAGAGAGAGAGAGAGAGAGAGAGGTGGAGACAGAGAGTAACATTCCTGACCAGACAGCACGCTGGCGGTAGGCAGCCCAAGAGCCACAGAGAGAGGTGTAATTACTGAATAAAGAACAAAAGCACAGCCACCAGGCACAGCTGGTTCCGAGCCGGTGCTGTGGTCCAACAGCAGCGCAGAAAAAAAAACTCATGGACGACTTGGAGAGGAGAGAGGAGAAAGACAGTGCACATAGAGACAGCGACACAGCGGCTGGGGTAAGTCCTTTTCTGCCTTCCATAGAGCTTTCAGTTTAGTCTGAGGTGTTTTGCTAAGTCTAAGGCCACAGTGATGTAAACATACAGAAATACATTAGTAGCCTATGGATATTTGAACAGAATTCACACAAAAGTTGAATTTCTCATTATTTATATTGATATATTTGACATGAATAAAGCGAACCAGTCATAAACTTTGTGTTCTTGTAAACCTTAAAAAAAATCTACATTTTAAAGTGTTCTTTGCTAAATAAAGTATTTTAAATATTTGTTGGTAGGGTATTGAAACACATTATCAAACAATAATGTGAATTAAGACAATTCAATTCACATCAAAGTGTGATTTACCATATTATTATCTTTGCCCGTTTGGAATCTGCAAAGTTAATTGCCTAAGTCTGTACAGGACTGGAAACCATGCATAGATGTTTTTTTCGTTTTGTTTTGTTTTTTATTAAATAGACTTTGTTTAAGGTGCTGTTTTTAAAAGTGATTGAGTGAGAGTGTGTGTGTTTGTGTGTGTGTGTGTGTGTAAGATAAAGTGTGGTGTTTGTGGGGTGTGTGTGTGTGTTCAGGAAGTGCAGCTGCAGGATGTTTCTGTTTCTCCTTTTCCTCTGCTCAAAACAAAGGCTGGTGAAAAAAGACGGCAAAAACAATACCATCCAGCTCATCAAACATAGTTCCATACAGAGAGATTACCAACATTAGAGATTGACAGTGAAAAGCAATGCATTTTATTTGGATATTTTAAGTCATAAATAAAGATGTGAATTGTAGTTATTCAGCCTCATTCTTATATACCTTGGGAATATTAATATTGAACAGAATATTATGGAGACCACAATTCATTTTCGTGTATGGCAAATTGTGACAAATCAAGAATTAAAGTTATTGCCAGAATTTCATAGGAATGATCCATGTTTTGAATGCTGTTGTGGATCCTAAATGGTTAAAATCAAGTAGTGTTAAAACAAATCTCACATGTTTTGTATGTGTACATATACAGACCCTGAATGGTATCAGGAACCAATGGCTGTGCTGTACTTTTACCACAGGATCCTGATGCCTCGGGCGGATACGAGAGTAATGTTCCGCTCCCCTCAGTGTCCGAGCTGAGACAGTGTGAGCTGGAAGTGGGGGCACTGCTGAAGATCATCTCAGAGCTCAACGCAAAGATGGGCTCTCTGCAAGCCCCAAGGTACTCGCAGCCAACATAAAGCTTGGACTGGGTAACTACAATGTATTAAACAACTACGATGTAATAAACAAAATATATCCACATTTTGGAGAATAGCAATATTCAGTTGTTAACAGATGTGATCATATAATTGAGGCAATACATACATATGTCCTCTTGCACACATTTGTGCATCCATTTACAATTATATCTTTTATATTTAAGAATAAATGAGTAAGAATCTTGTGTAAGAGTGTGGACAAATAATAAATGTGAGTTAAGAAGAAGCAAAGTAAATCATCACAACAAAATTGAATGCTTTTTAAAATTTGTTTTATTTTGCTATAGGGATGGGGATGAGTGTACATCAGAGGGCCGAGTCAGCTGCTCCACTCCAGACTTCCCCCCCAGCCCCGGACCACTGCTCCACCCAGAGGAAGAGCCTGGCATCAGGACTCCAGCCCCAGTGACCGAGAGAGGTTGGCAAGCACTCACACACATGGCTTTTTCCTATAGCGGGCCAATATCGCGCTCATTACTGTTCTCTTATTTGCATTGTGCTGGAGTCTTTTTTTTCCCTTCTCCACTAACAGGGCTGGGACAACTAAATTTTTCTTCCCTGTAATCTATGAAGTTTTTCTTGGACTTGGACGGCTTGTGTTGCAGCAGGGCCACTAAGCGAAACAGATGCCTGATAGTTTTATGAACTTTCCCGGTTTCAGTTGACTTTGAACCTCTCTAAATCTTTTTAAAGCCTGACCCGAAAGGCCTCTCTTTGGGGAAATCCATTTTCAAAAGCCCTCTCACACAAATCTGGATCTGAGAACAAAGCCTCACTTATGACATTTATAATGACCTATGGGTCCCCATCTAACAATGCCCTGAGGGAGGGGAAAATCAGGGAGAAACAGTACAGTACAGTGGCTGGTGTGTTTCCTCCTCTCTGCATCTATTCTCACATGCTGATTGTGGTCGTCCCCAGGAGACAGCGGGGAAGTCTGGACCGAGCTGCAGGAGGCTCTGTCCACCCTGGAGAGGTCGGCGAACAGGGGGAGGTCCTTGGTGACCGTTCCTCAGCCGCTGCGGGATGAGGAGACGCGAACGCAGCACCTCAGTGCGGCTCAGGAGAGCTGGGTGAAGGTCACCCAGGTAGGTTTTCACCTGCTCACTTTTTTGATTTTGAAAAACAAGTCTTTGACCTTTCTGTATAGCCTGGGCTACAACCCATTATGGAACCTTAATGCAATGCTTGAGAAAAGATGACATTTAGGTTCTCATCAAACCATTTCCACTTAACTATCTTTAAGGGATTAAACAATGTTAGTCTTCAGTACGAAGCTTATTTCGAATCAGGTTCAATTTCTAATCAGGTGTGTGATTGTGCGATTTGTTAAATCCCGCAGTATGATCCCGCACAATGTACTGAAAGGGTTTATCATGGATTGTAAAGGTATAAAATATAACAGAATTATCTTTCACTTTTCACCTGTGGGTATTAGACCGAATACACTTTCATACACAATAACCTGTGTGGCACATGTTGCCCTTGTCAGGGTGGAAGAGAGTATTATAGTTGGGTCCGTTTCATTTATCCGACTGTCTGTGTGTCACATTCTAAAAAAGTACTGGTCCAATGTACTTCAACATTTGAACACAAGGCAGAGGGGTCAACATGTCTCAGTCCATCAGGGTCCAACTGAGAATGCAGATGCTGGAATTCGGTTTCACTTTGATCAATATTGTGTGACAGCGGGAAGGGTCTGCAATCTTGTTTTAGATTAATCTGATATTGACAGCCGGACAGCTAATGAACAGGAGGGAACTGGACAACGTCAAGAGCATTTCCTTTGGTCTAAAGATTTAAACACATTTGCTTTCAAACACATTTGAAGTCTGAGGAAGAGGCAATGGTGAAACGTATGGTAGTTATTACTGCTCTGCTGACCTGGGCTACCTTCCTGCAGGTGCTGGAGGAGATGGAGCGTGAGCTGGGCTTCTCCTACCGCTCCGCTCTGCCCTCCGAGGAGAGGCAGAGCTACCAGCGCGACGTCCTGGAGCTGCACAGGCACAACAGCAGCCTCCGCTCCGCCCTCCAGAGCAGGCAGCAGGAGCTGGGCCTGTCCGACAGCGCACTCCACGAGATGGAGGACGAGAAGAAAAAACTACAAGAGAAGGTGTGAGGGGGAAAAAAACGCTAAACACAATGAGAAGTGAAAGTGACACATCACTGTGTGAAAGAAACATTCCCTGAGAAGAAAGTTTGACTGACATCCCAATTAGAAACCATAATAACTTGATCCCAGATATTAGTACATTCTTTTACTTTGATGTATGCTGGGCTTAGTGGTGATGGCAAGTGCCAAAAACCACATGAAAAATCCATGGAACACTTATCTTGGCTTCTTCCTTGAGACCGGCAGTTGTGAAACAAGTAGAGTATCTCTCCTCTGTTTCCTGTCCCCCTGTCTGAGATCTTTGTTCATGTGGTTCACTGTCTGTGGCAGCTGCTGGTGCTGAAGCGTCGGTGGCTGGTGGCCGGCAGCCTCTCCCCTCCCCGTAGCCCCTCCAGCTCCTCCAGCGGAGCGGTCAGCCCCTCCTGGGCCTCCCCTCCCTTCCCGGGCTCCCCCCTCCTCCTGCGCAGGCACGTGGCTGCCTTTCCAGCCGTTTCCACAGGGGGCGACGTCTCACCGTCCAGCCCCTGTCCAAGCCCGAGCCCAGTGCTGCCCGGCAGCCCCAGTCTGGAGTCGGAGACAGACCGTCTGCAGAGGTGTGAGAAAAGCTTCCTCTAATCTGTTTGTTTCATTTGTGTCATTTGTATGCCTGTCTGGATCAGCTTGCCCAATGCAGTCTAATGAGCAGGATTATATAATAAGTGCATACTCTGTTTTGTTGACGCCACAAACAGGCTCAGACAAATGCTTAAAAGTATGCAAGACAAAGCACAAGACTGAGCCCAGGTACTTGCTGTACAAGTCAAGCAGTGGAGAGCAGCTGTGTTTTACCGTCGAGGCTTGACTGGGGGAAAGCAGAGTCTAAGTACTTTGCCTACCCAAGCATATCAAAGAGAACCTTAGCAGAATGAATTATACATGGCAACTGGGAACTGACAATCATTATAGTTTCATAGGAACGTTTAAAAAAGGTTGCCTACGTAGTCCTTTTCACATTCATTCATTCAATTACAATTGCTTTTTAAACCTTTTTATTCGTTCCTACCATAACACTACTACACATCTGAATACATTCACATTAAGCCTTATATTTACATTTTACATTTACATTGTGCATACTTTACTATACATAGTCTGTACATAAACACCAGTACAAAGGAATTCGTGTTACTTTTGGTAGGAGGTACAGTAGCCACAGCTGTTGTTCATCCCTCCCACAGGTGTCTAGAGAGGCTGAAGGCCCGAAACGAGCGCCTCTCAGCTGCTCTGGAGAGACGGAAAGGAGAGTCGGAGCAAATCAGCATGGCCCTCAGCCGGCACGAGGCCGACAGCACCGCCCTGCAGATGGCCCTCCGATACTGGTACTGGTCCAGTCCCAAACCCTGATCATTCACTCTCCTTCAGCAGTGGATGCGAGTTTAATGTACCTTGCAAGTTAATATACTTAGTTTAGATACCAAGTAAATATAATCAAAAATGGAAATAAAGTGCCAAACACATATTTGTGCTGATTGCATGATGCCATTTAATAGTGTCAGCATTAAGTTGATACTTGTGCTGACAGCTTATTGTTTCATTACAGTGCTTCATTGTATGTATTGATGGTACATATTGTCACAACTGTTGATCCATGTGAAACTTGTGATGAATGCTAAGTGCTACATGATATTGAAGTGACACTGCCCTCAACAGAGTGTTGGATCACCCTGAACAGTTGGCACCAAGCTGCTGAATGTTTGTGGATGCTTTGCAACAGTGCACGGACCTCTGATCCTCTTGGAAAGCGTGTTTGCGGTGTGACAGTCCTTAGCATACTGATAATGCCTGTGTGCTTGGCAGCGAGGAGTGCGAGGAGACATACGCTGATCTCCTGGGTCTGTACGAGCGGCGGAGAGGGCAGGGGGCTGCCCAGGCGACAGGTGCGTCAGGCTTGCGCAGTGTTCTCCACTGCGTCAGCGGTGAGACGCTTGTGTGAGACTCTCTCAACACTCGTAAAAATGTTGAACCTTAAACAGGTTGTCACATGTCATATGTGATTAATATGAGCATGCCCTTTTTAAAAAAGTCTGCACTAGTCAAATGAGGCGCTCGTGTCTCGTAAAATACTGTACAATATTTGGAAAAATACCACAGAAGAAAAAAAGAACAAACATCTGCTCCATTGGTTGGACGCAAAGAGTTGCCCAAATTTTCCTGCATTCCCTTGAATTTGATGTCTGAAACCAATTCAAAGGTCAATGCAGATTGGTGCCAGATATATTGACATAGGGTGTTGTCACTGTAACATTCAGAAGAAGCATTCATTATCTTCATGTACATTTCAAATGTAGTGTTTTCCTCATTTCAGAGGGCAAAGACAGTCAGCTATCTAGCGCCCAGACTGAGGCTGAGAAACTGCAGACTGAGACATCAACAGCAGAGGGCGCTACGCAGAGAGGAAAACCCTCACAGACCAGGTGCTTTTTTTCCTTCTTAATGAAATGCTATGCCTCATTTAGTTGAGCAGATTCAAAGGAATCTGCTCAACAAAATGGGCTTAAACAAAGGCCACAGAGTATGTGTTGGTGCAATGATAACACATTCCACTGCTCTTTGTACTATTCACCCTGCACAGACTTATAATGTTACTGTTACTACACTGCAATGGTACTGTTACTACACTGCACATAACTGTACATACTGTACATATCTGTCTATACGGTTCATACTGAATATCCATATTTATTTTGTTTTTCTTATACTATATTATTGTTAATACACTGCATATATACGTATATTATTTCTACTACTTGTATAATGTTACTGCTACTACACTGCACTTATCTGTACAAGTCATTCATACATTGTTCATACTGCATCCGTACACCCATATCTATTCTGCTCTTATAAGGTTACTGCTAATACACTGCAAATATTTATAGTTAATTTATATTACTGTAAACCATACCACCTTCTTAACTGTATACTATTGTGGACATTGCACTATATATCTTTTACTGATTATGCACCACCAGCCTATACTGTGTATATCACATTGCACTTTTGTGCTTTTTTGCACTTCTGACGCAAACTGCATTTCGTTGTCTTTGTACTAGTACTCTGCACAATGGCAATAAAGTTGAATCTAATCTAATCTAATCTACACCGATGAATAATGATGTGACAATGAGAATACGATATACATTACGATACAATATGATATGGTATGATACGCTACAATAACACATAGACGCTGAGCCACAGTACACATATTGCCTACCTGCTGGTCGTAGAAAGAACATAATGCCCTAATGGAGAATTAGTGGTTGCTAAGTGATTAGTGTAAAGACTGACTTAATTAAGTAACATGATTAGAAAGGATCTCTTAGCTGGCACATCACAGCAACATCATAGTAACCTTAAGGGATTACCATAGAATTATCTGGAGAGAACAGAGGAGAGAGAGGCATACTGGATGTTATTTGTTTAATTTCCGATTGTTAAAGAATGAACTTCAACTGAGAGTTGTATTAATTGATTAAAAGGAAGGTTTTAGAAAAAAGGGTTCTAGAGCTGGATGGATAAATAAATGAATTTGATGTGTCTGTTTGTTTGTTTGTTTGTTTGTTTGTTTATCTTTGTTGTTCTTCCTCATTCCTGTGACCTGAGCTCCTCTGTCTGCCATATTTTGACCTCTCTGCAGGTTGGCAGCTGAGGATTTCTCTCAGCAGATGGAGAGTCTGAAGGAGAAGATCGTCGGGCTGAGGCAGGACAGGGCTGCACTGCGCATCCCAGAGCAAGGGCCCGTGGGCGGGGGGAAGATGAGCCCGGACACCGGAACCCTAGCGGGGCCCAGGGGCCACAACACCACCTCTAGCCCCAGAGGAGAGAAGGCCGCGCTGCTGTACGAGCTGGTCACTGTTAGGGTAGGTGGGTGGTCAGCCCTTTTCTTTTCTCTTGGGGCAGGTGAGACTATAGGAAAGTACACTCACATCAATTGAGATGACAGAGATAGCACATTTTGCAGTTCTCTCATGGCAGTTTGGGTGTGGTGCCTGACGTCTGATGACACATGTCAAAAACAATCCATGGACACATAGTTTGTAAAACATATGGAAAAAATAATACTTATGGTGGAATGATCCTTGACATTTATTCAGTGATCATTTGCTCTAATGTATTGTCCTGTACCATTTAGATGGCACTCACTTTAATGACATGATATGTTGGGATCTACTGTTGTGGTAAAAGACTGACTCAGTGGTTTTACATTTCCAAAAACATACCTGCTGAGTCATCATTGCAGAGTTGCATGTTTGCCTTAAAATCTGCTATTTCATGTCCTGATTGACATTTCCTGCTCCATCCCCCCTACCCTTGGTCCTCTGTTGGTCCTCCCCAGGAGGAAATGTCCGAGCTGCGTGGGGCCATCCGTCTGACGGAGAAGGAGAAGAGATGTCTGGAGTGGACACTGATGGCCCAGAGGGCCCAAGACGAGGCCGGAGCCCTGCTGCTGGACAGCCTGAAGGAAGAGCTGGAGGAGAGAAGCATGGAGCAGCAGGTGATTATACATTACATTCAAATGTGTGTGTGTGTGTATGTGAATGTGTATGTGTGTGTGTGTGTGTGTGTGTGTGTGTATGTGTATGTGTATGTGTGTGTGTGTGTGTGTGTGTGTGTGTGTGTGTGTGTGTGTATGTGTGTGTGTGTGTGTGTGTGTGTGTGTGTGTGTGTGTGTATGCGTATGTGTGTGTGTGTGTGTGTGTGTGTGTGTGTGTGTGTGTGTGTGTGTGTGTGTGTGTGTGTGGACAGCCAAATAGACAGAGAGAGACTGAGAGAGACAGACAGATCACCACAGCAAGTGGACAGCCAGATAGGCTCACAGTACATGCAGAGAGACAGCAGGTAGGCAGACACGATCACATCAGGTAGACAGACCTGTAGTGTGCTGAGATAACCAGCAGACAGACAGTTCTGTTTCTTAGAAAGAGACAGTGACTCCACAATTAAACATGTCCAAGACAATTTTATACTTTTGTCATTACTGTAGTGTAATTGAAAAACTCTCCTTTTATGATTTCAGAGGGTGTCCAATACCAGGGAGAGATCTAACAGTGGCGGAGGAATCCCTGGCCCCAGGAACCGCACCATTTTCCGTGAGCTGCAGGCTGTCCTACAACGGTGAGAGGCCCAAAAATGATAAACTGATGAAGGTCGGTCCTCCTGTGCTGTCCTCTTTTAAATGGCCGAGGACTGTCAGCAAGCCATATGGGGATATTAGCATCCCCAGTCTTAACCTGAGTGTGACAAAAAGCTATTGAATAGCTTGATTCTAGTCATTGTAGCCATTTAAGGCTCTGCTTTTCCATACTGTTGCTTAGAAACAGTGTTTGCTTCAAATGCAGTCTCTGGATGTAAACTATGCCTCTATTGTTTCTTCACTTTTCCCCTGGTTTCTGACCTCCCCTCCAGAGACCTATAAGTCATCAGTTTACACCGAGGTGGGGAGGCTGGAGGCGTTCAACAGCTTTGCTCACTCCTGCTGTTTTTCATGTGTCTCTTACTCTCTCCCTGACACAAATTCTCCCTGACACAAACACACAAACACACACAAACACACACACACACACACACACACACACACACACACACACACATTCATATTTTCACACACACACACACACACACACACACACACACACACACACACACACACACAAACAAACACACACACACACACACACATACAGAGAGCAGCTCATGAAGAGGAGGGTGACTGCCCTGCGTGACTCTCTGGATACCAAGCTCTCGGACGGCACAGCACTCAGACGGCAGAGTGACGAGGAGGCGGCCCGCCTCACCGACGCACACAGGTGAGGGAGCTCAGGCGTCACCGCATATCACCTCCACCCAGACAAGGTGCTGGGCTGGGAACCGGTAGTCTCTGTAGGGTAATCAGCTATAAGGTAATCCCTAGCGGGATCTACCAGGCTGGATCTTCAGGCAAAGGCCTGAAGGATGTATTTCATACTTGTGTTTAACTCTGCATCAAATCTGCCAAATGAAGTCCTGACATGATTAGAAAGTAAATCCATGATTGGAGATTTTGCTCTAATCACTAAGATACGGGGCATATTCTGCTGATGTGAATATGCATTTTTTTTGTTTGTTTATTTTTCGCAGTAAGATTTCCAGCATGTACAGGAACGCTCGTCGGAAGCACCGCGAGCAGATCTGGAGGCTGGAAAAGCAAATGGCCGCCCTGTCTGAACGTCACATGACCCAGATCACAGAGCTCCAGGCCACCCTGGAGAATCTGGAGGACAGGAGAGAGGAGACTGTGCTGTGAGAGAGTGAGCCAGACAAGAAAGAAAGAAAGAAAGAAAGAAAGAAAGAAAGAAGGAGTTTGGAGAGGTGGCTTCCCACTCAACAGATGTTAGATGATAAATGAGCTGTGCATGTCAGTGTAAATACAGCTTTGGATTAAGAGCACCCACTGATTGTTTGTATGAATTGAAATTAAACAAAGTTTTAATAGTCAGGGTCATGTCAAGGCAAGTTCTGTAAGTGCTTTCAAATAAATGCAGTGTGAACTTTCAAAGGGCGCCAAATAATGAGGTATCTCTTGTGTGCAGAAAGACACCGAAATGTTAATAGTATGTGCCAAAGGTCATGTCTCTCTCTCTCTCCCTCCTTTCCACACACACACACACACACACACACACACACACACACACACACACACACACATACACACACACATGCAAACTGTGAGAAGGACTTTGCAGTCCACTCTAGTCTGTCAAAACAATTAAAAAACGGAGGGAAGCGGGGGGATGGGCAGAACAAAGGAGGATGAGCTCAGACAGTGCTAGAAAGAGCAGGCGAGCGAGCGAGTGTGGAAGGAGCAGGATGATCCGGAGAGAAAGGGAGACTTCGAGAGAAAAAAAACAGAGAAGGAGCGATACAGTAATACATACACAAACACTGATTGAAAAGGGAGAAATCAAACCAGACAGGTCTGTCCAAGAATAGCAACAAAGAAGCAGCGCCGTTGTCTTATTTGGCCTATTTTTCTGGCCCTGTTCTCGGGATCTTTCAGCTCACCCCCCACGTACCCCTGCCCCCACCTTGCAGTGAGTCACGCTTCATTTGGGTGCCCTCTGCCATGCCTGCCTGGCTGGCTGCTGCCTGCAGCTGGGAGTGGGGGGTCACGCAGGGGGGGCGCAAAGGTTGAGTGTCAGAGCCCCGGGGTCAGGAGGTCACCCGGCTGTTGTTCAGGAGTTTGAAAGCCGGGTTCAGAAAGGCCACGCACTGCCGCTAGGACCCAACGACCTGAAACCCATCCCCCCTCCCGCCCCTCCAGTCCTGCCCTCAGCTCAACCCAACCCCCACCCCTCAGCTCACTGTGTGTGTTTGGGAGAGTGTATGTGATGGCTGTGTGTATCGTGCAGGGTGATGGGGGTTATCATCTCAGACTGGTCATGTTTGTGTTACTGTTCTGCATTCACTGGTTTGTCACATAACAAAGGGTGACCTGATCACATAGCTCTCTCAAACCCAAGCCAGTAGTTATTTGCTGGAAGTCATTTTGCCTGTCTTGTGCACACACTTCCTATCAACAATCGCTTTAAATAGAATAATAAAATGCCCTTGCATTCAAACTGCAAGGGTGTATTAAAAAGCTAGACATATCAAGTGCCTTCTGCCAAAGTACTAAGAATATGTAGTCTTGCTTGCTTTCATTTATCCTGATGTTTGTGCATTGAGAGATGCCTCCACCACAGAGTTGCATGGAAACCTCAAGGGGGAGCTACAAAAAGCGACAAGTCCTGCAAGAAAATCATCACTCACTGTGTACTGTGTAAAAGTGTGTTCCTGCGTACTGAACCTATCTGGGGCCATTCAGTCTAACACATCAGATATCCATCACTAGTATAGATTAAACAAACCAAAAATAACCTTTCCCTTCAGGTTTATTTCTCACAGATATGAGCCGAAGCTACATAATTTATGGATTTTTTATTTTTATTTACTTTATTAAAAACCATGCTACGGGGTTCAAATGTATCCGTGGCTATACTGACATCAGTTGTATCTGAACACCTGTATTTTAATGAACATTAAAAAATTTGTAAATCTAACAATCAGCTTGCTTGACAAATCATCACAGTGTAGTTCTTCCAAATAAATTATTATACATATTTAAATCTCATAGCTATTCACTCTCTACTGTGTTATTTTTCTCTATTTTGCATTTGCATCGTAAGTGTTGTTATTGTTTTCAAGCCAGATTAAATCTTAACCTATTCACTCAAACTACTTGTAAAAGAATGCAGATGTCCTTTTATGAGCCCCAAGTGATCTATGCGTTGTGCTGAACATACAAGGTTATGATAGCAGCTTTTAGAGGCTGTTTGGGTCAGAGAGATAGCAGGGGCACTAAACCCATTCCCAAAAAGTCTGGAGAAAGCAGGGTGTCCAAATAAGCCTGGGAAAAAACACCCCAGACCATTTAAAGACAATGACAATGTGTGGGGGAGGGAGAGGAGGCTCCTGGAACAAATGAAGCTCCCCATTAGTCCAAATCGTCCTCACTCCCCCTGATATATACACACATACACACCCACAAACATCCATTCATCCTCACACATGGACCCATTCACACACACACACACACACACTCTCTCTCTCTCACACCCCCCCCCCCCCCACACACACACACACACATACACACACACACACACACACACACACACACACACACTAATGCACGCATGAGCGAGAAGTTGTGTGACCCAAACAAAAGGGCAGTGACCTGGAGGGTTAAGGTCACCTCATCTGCTCCCAGCATCCGTTTCACATTTAAATAAGTTGTCCCTGCTAAGCTGTATGAAGAGATCACAGCCTGCTTAGCGCCACAGCTTTTCTTTAATTTCGTCTCACAGGAATCAAAAGAACTCTTCACTCTTCCTTCCCCCTCTCTACCGTCTCTCCCTCCCTCCCTCCCTCTCTCTCTGTAGATTCTTACGCTGGTTGTCTGACTGAGCCAGGACACCACTCATCCTCTTTAAAGGCCAAGTGAGGTTCACAGAGGGGCACTTCTTTGGCATGGAAGAGCGCTGACCTTAGACGCACTCCCGTGTCGACAACACACGCCAATAAAATGCAAGGGCTGGTATCCATGACACGCACGTTGGTCTCAAACACAGGAGTCAGACAGTTGGGTCTTGTTTCCAGAGAGTAATAACACAGGTGATCACTAAATCCCTAAAGACTGCCTGGACAGTTCAAGTTCAGCATTGGGTTAAGGCAACAATTTCAACACTGCTTAGAGTCTGACTCTGTTAAGGTGCAATGAATCATTCATATTCCAGACAGCAGGTGTGGCAGGTGTCTGTGTCACTCTCTCACCTGAGATGATGGATGGAGATTACAGCACATTACCACCACCACCACAACCACAACCACCACCACCATCCCCAGACCATGCCCAGGGAACAGAGGATTGTTGGGAGACAAAGCAATCTATTAATCCAATGAGATGTCTTAATTGAGCTCAATCAGTCGCTTTTGAACTATCCTTAGATGGCCCTCCCTTGGTCTCAACAACTATCACCAAGATACAGAGCCTGTATTGATGTAGACGATAGCTGAAATGTCTGTTGACAGTCTTGAAAGGCTGGAATTAGACATGGTCTTTTTTCCTAGGGTTACACAGTAGAGTATTCCTCATTTTTGAATGATGGTATATAGAGCTCACTGAAATCATTTCAAATTTACACCAGAATATTCAACAAGAGAAGAATATTATGAGTACAGTCTTTTTATACTACACAGTACACCTGGGTACATTTTCAACTATTGTCCCGACTGCACTACCGGTACTCACAGGTTTGGTTTGCATAAAAATTATAATCTATTTTCGTAAGACAGTCTCATAGGTTTTTATCTCTGCTCCCTCTCTAATCACAATCTTGAAGATGCTGATACACCACGCACGGTGATTCCAGGTAATCTTGTTGCTGTGCTGGTAGACATGCATCTCCCTGATGTGTGGGAAACCTGGTATCTAATACAGGCAAGCTTCACCTTCATTAATCGCAAAGGATTAGGGTACATCCACAGGGATGGACTTGTATCAGATTTTCTTATGGTGTCACAACACTGACCTGCTGACCGCTGAGCTGATGTGGCTTACATTTTCTGGGCTAAGTATCAGCCCACTTTGGGGCTGTGTATAAAGATGGGGGGAAATGAGAAAGACTGAAGGTCTGATGTAGTCATCAAATTCTTTTTTTTCAGATTTTGGACATCTTTTTCGCCTCTCCTTCTCTTTCCTTAGAAGTGCAAGCTCTCTTAAAGCCCATCTTTACAAAGTCGAGTGAGAGAGGTGCCAAGGGGAATGGAAAGAAAGGGAGGGATCAGAGATTGAGCTATAAAAAGGAGTCAGTGGAGCGTTGCAGAAAGGCAGGTATGGTTGTGAAGAGTGCAGGGGAGGAGGGAGGCAGGAGAGGAGCAATAGAGAGATAGAGAAATAGCAGCGGTCAGCCGACCATGGAGGGCCATATTTCGCGCTCAAGGTGTGAAGGAATTTAACTCCAGTGGGTTTAAAGTTTAACCATGTTGTGGTCTGGCACTGGTTGTGTGTGTGTGTGTGTGTGTGTGTGTGTGCGTTCGTTCATAGGGGTGTTGGGTTAGGGACACATGGCCAGCAGATATGTCCATTAGCGGAGCACTGGCCTTTGATCCACGAGGGGAAGCCTCCTCCTCTGGAGCCTGCCGGGCCTTTGACCCCAGGAGAATGAGAGAGAGGCAGAAAATAAACAGCGCTGAGAAGACCTGCCAAAGACAAACATCTGCCGGCCAACTCCAAGTCAGAGAGGGGAGTGGACAAAGGCAATCAATATTGTCTTTCCCACACACAGAGAGAGAGAGAGAGAGAGAGAGAGAGAGAGAGAGAGAGAGAGAGAGAGAGAGAGAGAGAGAGAGAGAGAGAGAGAGAGAGATTTTATCTTCTCTGGTCATCAGTTTGGTGGGAATGAAGCATATGGACATTAGTCATTTGAATGATTCTGAAGCAGTCCATATGACAGTTGAATGAAATTAAATTGGATTTCATTTAATAGTTATCTTCATTAGGTTTTTTTTTATTATTTAATAGTTATTTTCCATAGTATGCAACATTTTTGTTACTACAATACAGAATAACACAATTTTAGCATTGAGAATTACATTAAAGAAAGGTACACTGCAAAGGTCATAGACCGCCCTTATGTCCTGAGGGCAGTCCTGCGTTAAGGTTAGAGAAGGATGTGTTCTGGGTAAACAAAGGCAGAGGCCAGCAGAGATAGCATGCCACAAGGCCAAAGCATGCTCAAACAGAGCACTCCAATAACAACAGAGCAATCACACACTGCCTACCACTACTGCCTCTGCAGTTCTGGTGTTCACAGTTTCACAAATGGGTTCTGACATTATCACACAATAATCAACAATTGAATGTGTGAAACAGTTGAAGGATTGTTGAATGTGCGTTATGTTTTTGGCCAGCAGCTGCAAGAACAAAGGCCCTCACAACTAAAAGCTTCTTTTTTTCCAAAGCTCATTTTGTTTGATCTGTCTCCTGCTGTGTTTACAAAGTTAACAGTGGAACCTTAGCCACCAACACAACAATAGCCTGGAGGTTAACTGGGATCAGATTCCGTTGTGTTGTCATGAAGATTAAGAGTAGTTGTTTGGTGTGCTGTTTCTAGATCGGATAGATTCAAAGAGCATCTGATAAGGAGTCTACGAGGCTCGTATCACAACCTCAATCCAAAGAGCTGGTCCTTCTTCAGCATATCCACTTCCTCAACTTCTGTGTTGTAAAAGTCATCACCACCACCATCATCTTTTGCAGTGTATAAGCTATATCTGAAGCATATATCAATATTCCCATCACAAAGTCATTTTTATAACGAAATGTTTTTTTCAAGATGGGTCCACATTGAACGTCCACATTTACACTGCAAAAATGATGCTTATACTGACCCATTTGTGAAGTGACTGGCAATTTCAGCAGATATTATTGACAAAGGTTGTCGATTAAACCCTGATACTACCATGAACTGGTAATTACATGAATGCTGTTAGAAATGCAAGCAAGTTTTAATGCAGAGAGAACACAGTAGGTAAAGCATAGCAGACAGCATGTGCTGTGTATTGACCCTTTTTCTCGAACAAATTCATGAACACAAGTCTCAGGCTGAAGGACAATCCTCTTCTAGCCACGCTACAGTTCTTAGGTGGCAAGTTGTGGCTGAGGGGCTCAATCCCATTTGTTTAAGTAGGTGGCTGTCATGGCTATTGGCAGCCATGTGGCAGTAAACAGTTTGGACTCATTAGGTCAGCGTCATGTCGTTTGCAGGGGTCAGTCGAGGGAACGGCAAGGAGTGACGTGCTTAGAGTGGCGTTGTATGAGCTTGGACTTCCGTCTGTGCAGAGGACATGCTAATCGCGTGTCGAGCACAGGATGCTCAGAGCCAGCCACATTCCTTGGCTGAAATTGAGGGAGCCGTGTAGCTTCTCTGCTGGCACATACTGTAGATGCACACCAATGCACACACATATATTCATAGAGAAGCATGCATACAATTTGCAGATACAAACTCTCACATATACAATGTTAAATAAACAAGCTTGTGTTCCAGGATGGGTTAGTGTTGTATATATTGTACACATGACAAGGACACACACACACACATACACACACACACAGGATGCACAGAAAACCACCTACCTGTTTTCACACCTTCAGTCACACTTACACACTTACACACACACCTCCAGCCTAAGGGATACCAACCAAAGAAAACAAACAAGAGTGATCTGTGGTGAACAGACACTTTGACACACCACTCCCCATATCTGGTCAACAAAGTCCCATTGAATCTCCACCTATATAACCCTCTAACAGAACACAACCCACTTTAACAGCTTTCCACTGAGATATCACTTGACATGCTCCTGTGTGGATCGATAGGTGCCCATATTTACCTTTGCATGTGTGAGTAGGTGGTTCACACAAGAGCACACGACAACTCTGTGCAGTAGGCTACTACACTACATTTTTACTCCTTACCTGCAAGCCCATCCCCACATGTCCCTCATGTAGCCTAAACTGAATAGCTTTAGTGTAGTTCAACTGCGGTCAGCTTACAGTATATCTTATCAAAAGAGTTTTGGGGATGATGGGATGTTCTTTTCATCATTTATCATATTCAGTGTCCATTGCAATACATTTGCAGTAGCGTTTCACAGGGGCCAGTTGGTTGGTTTGGAATAATGTCTCATGAGCTGCATTGAAGTAAATAGTCCTAAGATAAAGTGTGAGAAAGTGCTAGAAGAGGAGGCCTTCAAGAGTAGGCAATGCTTAATGTTAATGTTTTGACGTTTTTGATCTATTTTAAAAAAAATTAAGTAAGTGCAATGAATTTTTTCATGTTGTTGACCTCATGATGAAGACATGATTCATTACTCCTACTCCTGGAAGGAGAGGCTACATTCTCAGAACCGGAGAGGCACAGGCATCTCATTCCCCAGTGTGGTGTGGAGGAACTGGTCGTGGTGGTGGTGGTGATGGTGAACTCATATGCCTGGTACATACCACACAAATCAGAGCAGCTATGCACAGAGTGACATTAGAGTGTAATTTGTTATTACAGCATGTCACTGATGTGAGCAGAAGGCATGTAAGATCAAATATATCTGTGTGTGTGTGTGTGTGTGTGTATGTGTGACTGTCTTTCTCTCTCTCTCTCTGTGTGTGTGTGTGTGCGTGTGTGCATGTGCGTGTGTGTTTGTGTGTGTGTGTGCAAGTAGGAGATTGTGTTTTCATGCATTAGTGTTTGTGCATTGTTTGACTGTGTGTAACCGAGTGCCGCTAACAGCATGCCAGCGGTGTGCTGGGTTTGTTGGTCCACCAGTCCTTTGTGTGCTCATGTGGCAGTGCGGGGGTTAACTACCCCCATGCTATAAGGCAGGCCTGGGGGGTCAGGGCTTAGGGAAGCCAGGCAGCAGCACATTCTTTCTATGTGTGTGTGTGTGTGTGTGTGCGTGCGTGTGTGTGTGTGTGTGTGTGTGTGTGTGTGTGTGTGTGTGTGTGTGTGCGCGCACAGCCCTTTGCCACTACTCCACGGCCCACTCTCTGCTCTTTGACTCTAATGTCCATATAAGGCAGCGGGTGCCATGGCAACCGGAGGGCTTGAATAGCAGTGTCAAATCCCTGAGCACACAGACACACGCTCTCACCCTCTCCTACACACTCACTGGCCAAGGAGAGAGGGAGCGAGACACACAGACACACACACACATACACACACACACAGAGAAAGAGAGGGAAGGTTTCTTTACCAGAAGCTGTGAATCTGCCTTGTGAGCAGGGTCTCCTTTCTTGCACTCACTGACAACACGAAGGACAGAGAGAGAGAGAGAGGGAGAGAGAGAGAGAGAAGAAAGGAGGGAACCAGAGAAAGAGAAAAAAGAGAGAAACAGAAAGAGCCGCCACCAACCATTTTCAGCTCAGGACTATTTCCCAGGGAATGCGGAGGAGTCCTAAGGCTGGAGCTGTTACTGCCAGATGGGCAAGCGCTGACAAAACCCAGCAGGCAGAGCAAAAGAGCAAGAGAGAGAGCAACAGAGAGAGCAACGGAGAGAGAGAGAGAAGGAGAGGACTAAGCTGATCTGAGCTAAGAGAGCTCACATTCCCCGACGGCTCAGGCGGCTGGCTGGCTGACTGACTAGCTGGCTGGCTGGCATCCCTCCCCTGCGTCTGCTCCTGATTCCCCCAGCTCTGCTCTGCTCTACTCTACCTTGAGAGCCCCACAGGCACTGCTGGACCCGGAGACAGCAGGACCCCGGCCACGTTTTGACAACAAACGCAGGAGATTGTTTGTGTGTGTGTGTGTGTATATGTGTGACTGCATGCGGTCTGTGTAAGTGTGTGTGTGTGTGTTTATGTGTGTGGGTGTGTGTGTGTGTGAAAGGGCAACAGAGAAAGAGAGAGAGAGTGAGTGAGTGAGAGAGAGAGAGAGGAGGGGGACTTCCTTGAACTTTGATCCTTTAAAGGGAGCCAAAGGGAGAGCCACGGCACAGGGAGAACTCTGTTTATCATTATCCCGGGCAGGCGTGCATTCCTTTCCCTGAGTAACCCACACAAAAACAGGCTGGAGCTGGATATCGCCACCGACTGCTCGTCTTCTGCTCGGCTTCGGGCCGTAATCTAGAAACCCCTTCTGAGGCGGGGGACACAATTTTTTTTTATCACAGGATTCCAGCATGTCTACTATAACCAGTCCTTCTTTTGGGGTCAAAAGGAACACTGGCAATTGCCAAGAAGTGAGACCCTGAGGAAAAAACAACAGGCTGCTAATCTGAAAGGACGCTCTTGTTTTTTTTGTGTTTTTTGACTGACAAACCCAAACTGGTTGGACCTTGGTGGTTTTCTCCAAACCTGCTGTGATTCTTTCTGGGGTAAAGACACAACGCTGGGACACGCCGCTGTCAGTTTGATTGAAAACACACTGCTGTGAGGGAAACAAAACAGGTTGGACTAGTTGTTGGAGTAGAACTGAGGGCAGGGCAGCGTGTATTTGCAGGTAAAAGCTCACTCTCTTGCTTTTTTTTCTCTTGCTGAGGCATACTAGGAGCAGTGGAGGAACCAAGCACTCTCTGGTGTTTCTCTCCAGCTTGAGAGGGGCTCTGTGTCTGTATGTGTGGGATTTTTTTTGCCCTCTCTCACTACCGTGTGGTGCATCACAGGAGAGGAGGGGAGGGTAGCGTGAGTCTTTTTTTTCCCCTCCAGTGAGCGACTATGAGCATCCGAGTGTAATTTATTGTTTCCTGTGAAGAAAGAGGGCAGACGCACCTTTTTTTTTGCCCCCTCTTTCTCCTCCTTCTGTCTGTCCTGAACTCTGGAACAGATCTCTAAACTCGAGCGAGGGGTAACCACGCTGAATGGACTGCAGGGGAGAAAAGGCGAAAGGGACAGAGAAAAAATTGGGAACAGAAGGAGTAGTGTGACAGCAAAAAAATAAAAAAAAAGGAGAGCCGTGGTGCAGCGGAACCGTGCTCTCCAGGGGAGCCGCGCATCCAGGTCACCAGGTGGTGACGGGTAAAAAAACAGAGAGAGAGAGAGAGAGAGAAAGAGAGGGAGGGAGAGAGGGAGGGCAAAGAGAGGTCGACTGGAGTTTAATGCTGTCTCTCCTCACGTCACTGCACCTCATCTTGGACTCACCAAACAACCACTGAGCCCTTTTCTTGCTCTGAATCAGACTGACGCTGAACCAAAGGATTTGCTAACACCATTTTTTTGTTGCAGCTGCACTTTCTGAGATTTCTTTATATCTGAGGCCACACACACACACATCTGGTGGTGTTGCTGACAATCGAACAGCGATGGCCATGGTGAGTGGGGGATGGGGAACACCGAACGGGGACACCAATGGACTGGGGGACAAGTACCTACGGGGGGAAGAAGAGGAGACCTCGCCCCAGGCTGTGGGCAGCGACGCGGATTTGGGGGAGGACGACAAATCTTGCGTGGTGGACTGTGTGGTGTGCGGGGACAAGTCCAGTGGGAAGCACTATGGTGTGTTCACCTGCGAGGGCTGCAAGAGCTTCTTTAAGAGGAGCATCCGACGTAACCTCAACTACACCTGCAGGTGAGGGTGCGTGTGTGGTGTGTGTGTGTGGCTACACCTCTTAAGTTTTGCTTCCGGTGTGTCATACTGCGTTTTGATCTCGTACTGACCTTCTCAAACTCCTACTCTTCCACTGATCTATTGTGCTTTTGAATAGCAGACTTGTGTGTCATGCTTATCATCAATGTGTGTGTGCATCGGTGTGTGTCTCTCTCTGCGTAACTTGAGTGTGTAAATGTGCATGAAGATGTGTGTGGGAGGGAGGAGAATGGAACTTATGCTCCCATGTCCCCTAATGCATTACCCTTGAGAACAGAATGAATAGACATTGACACAAAAGCAACCAATGGATATAGGCGCTCCTTGTTTCCCCAGTAAATAATGACATCTTGCAATGTCTGTTAAGCCTTTTCATTTCCTCTGGTTGAAACTGCTGGCCATGTTTTTCCTTTACATAAATACAGAATTCTTGCCTTATTCTTTATCTCTACATTTTCTCATTCTATCTCTATTCCTCCTGACCCTCTACTTAAGTGTTCACCCACTATTCTATACATTTCACAGCAGTCCTCGACTCAAAACACACTCGTGTTTTATGCCATGCCAGAAACAAGCTCTCCAGTCTGCGCACTTGCAGTCATTGATAACAGAGGCAGAATAACATCCAAAGGTCAAATATCACAGGTGCCTTTGAAATGTGGCCAGCCCAATCCACATTCTTGTTAAAAACAGAACATCCTGTGACATCATGAAGTTCTGATTTTTGTTCTGCCACTCTTGTCTGTCCATGCTGAATCATTTCAAGAATGTATAAACTTTCAATAAGACCATGACCTTTTTTATTTGTGCTGGCTTGTATCACTGATTGAAATGATAACACATGAAATGAGCAAGTGTTTCCAAAGAAGTTAAAAACACGTCACTTTTATTTTGTTTCCATCTTCTCTCTTAAATCAACAGCATGTTTTCCCTCACAGTAGTTCAGAGTTTAAAATGACTCTTGAGACCTTTGCTCTGCTTGCACACTGCCAAGGTTATGCGGGCTTATGATTGACAAAGGTCAGCCCTGTGATTGGCTCTTGAAGCACGCCAGCTCACATTTGTTCGGTCACCATGGAGGTCAACCAACAGAAGTGGAAAAACTACAGGCTTCCGGCCAATGCCTGTGTCTCGACACACATGAATGATTGTGTACTTAAACAGATTATATTCATCTCTTGCAGGAGAGACACAGATTTCTTTTGTGCCTGTCGAGGAAAACTTTGTCGTCAACACATTTTAATTTTCATATAAACAAATGTTTTAGGATGAAGTGAGAAGTTGGAGTGAGAAGTCTGAAACTGACTGTATGACCAAAAATGTTGTCTCTCTCCACTTTCCTCAGATCGAACCGAGATTGCCAAATAGACCAGCACCACCGCAACCAGTGCCAGTACTGTCGCCTGAAGAAGTGCTTCCGGGTTGGCATGCGCAAAGAAGGTAGCATCCGCACTTCTAACCAAGGTGTACTTTTTCATCACAACAAATCATACCTATAGTGTTGTTTTGTGGTGGACACAATGGGAAAGGCTTTATTTAAAGGCAACCATGTTTGCTACCACAGCTGTCCTGCCGTAGCCTCAAAGGCCCGCTGCTCACGATTCCTTACATTCACTTGGCTCTACCATCTGCCAGAGGCATGTCCTCCCTCACCTCCCCTCGCTAGAGTCCTTCTACACAATCAAACACTATAGCGTGTGTTTTCCCATCGAGCTGGCTCGTGAACAGGGTTAAATCCAGACCAGTAATAAATGTCGCCTGATAAAACTCCTCCAAAGAAGGACCCGTGCCAGACAGGTTGTGGACCTGCTACCAGGAAAAAGGCAGTTCTGTGGCTATAATGGGTTCTATGACAAAGAGACACTTGGGGGCTGGTGGCTCCAGTCATTGAATCTGGTTTGTCTGAGGACAGAGAGGGAGATTTAATAACCATACCAGCACGAGACGTGAACAAATGATCAAATTCTGGTCAAGTCACTATGTGAAATTCTTCAGATAAATAGGATTTTGAGCAGTCCTTACATGACTAAATCGGCTGTTAGATTTAAGTGTGTGGTTTTCATTATTGTTCTCTTGACAGCATGATGACTGTATTAGCTATTCTATGACTCACTGGCGGGTCTTTGGTGGTATGACCTCATGGCCAATAGAGAACAACAGATAGACTAGTGCGACTCAAGCTCCAGTCTATACACTTGTACAAAACCAGGATACCGATACAGCATTTAGAATGCAGCCCAAGGCTGCCAGTGTTCTTTTTACAGCAGTGGGGCATTGATCTGTCCTCATGTGCCCTTTCACCATGACTAAACTGATAAATCCCCTTGATCTCACTCTTCTTTCCAGTCTCCCTTTGATATCGCTGTCCAATGTCCCTTACGTCTCTCTCATATTCTCGATCTAGATCTCTCTTGTGATCATGAACATGGCCTGACATGGCCTCTAATATTGCTGTCCATCTCATTTGTATGTTCTTCTTTCTTTCTCCCTCTATTCTTCTCCCTTCTTCTATCTCCCTTGACTCCCCTCTCTGTCCTCCCCTCTTGCACTTCTCTCCAGCTGTCCAACGTGGTCGCATCCCTCCGTCCCATGCCGGCATGAGTCCCAACTCTCTTGTCGGTGGCCCAGGGGTGGGCAGCGGTGCCGGCGGTCCTGGCCTGGTCGGTGGTGAGTTTTTCAATGGCCAGCAGGTATCCGAGCTCATCTCGCAGCTGCTTCGCGCAGAGCCGTATCCGGCGAGCACGCGCTATGGTCCGCAGTACGGCCAGCAGCAGCAACCTGGTGGCTCAGTCATGGGCATTGATAACATCTGCGAGCTGGCTGCCCGGCTTCTCTTCAGCACCATTGAATGGACCCGCAACATCCCCTACTTCCCCGAGTTGCCCGTGTCCGAACAGGTGGCGTTGCTGCGGCTCAGCTGGAGCGAGCTGTTCATCCTGAACGCGGCGCAGTCAGCGCTGCCGCTCCACATGGCCCCACTGCTGGCTGCTGCCGGCTTCCACTCCTCGCCCATGTCCGCTGACCGCGTGGTCTCCTTCATGGACCAGGTGCGCGTCTTCCAGGACCAGGTGGACAAGCTGACGCGGCTGCAGGTGGACTCGGCCGAGTACAGCTGCCTAAAGGCCATCGCACTCTTCTCTCCAGGTGTGTATAATAGCTGGGTCATTATTATTAAATCGTTGTCAATATATAATAGGGCAATGGATCACTGTTGATCCGTGATCTGTATGGACCATCCCCCAACGGTTCGGCACACAGGTAAACAGCATATTGGTTGCAAAATATAAATAGCTGAGGTGAAATACAGTGTTACAAACTCATTGTGATGGGAAATTAACTTGTACGACCTGGAGTGTAACAAATTGCTTCATGGCAATTGTGCAATAGCTGACTGTTTGAAATCGTGTAATATTACCTTATTAGTCAACTTGGCTCTTCGGAGATAATCTTTGTCAGTACCGATCCCTCGGCTTGTAAACAAATTTAGATGTAACCTAACATGTCCAGGGGGAAAGGTGCAAGCCGTTAGTGGTAATATAAAATACAACTGTAGAAGGAGCCCAATAGCAAAAAAACTGCTGTTGACAGTGACTGACAGAGACGTCTTTTTATTGAAAATGAATAAAATCCCCTATACACCATCTTAATGTTCTAGTATTCCCGAACAAACTTCCCACAGGCCTAGAAGAAACCCTCTGTTATAGAAACTTATCAAGTCCATACGTTCTTTAAAGTTAGGGAAAATGTGTTTATTTGCTGTCTAAAAAATGAACATTTCCTTCATTCTTGTTGTCTTCAATATCAGTCAATCACTTCTTTCTTTCTTTCTTTCTTTCTTTCTCACTCTCTCTTTCTCTCTCTACCCCACCAGTAAGCCGATAGCTCCCTTTTAGCTATAGGCTAGATAAACCTAAGGTTGGCTAACAGTGTCAGACTTGGTTATTGCCATAGACAGTAAAAGAAATGGACAGAGCCACCCCATAGACTTTGACAGAGGCAAGTGAAGTCAATTTGAACCCCTTTTCCGGTTGGTCAACTTCGATTAACGCATCCTCAGTCCAGGCAAGTGAGAAACGTGACATTAAAGGAGAATTACGGTGTGATATTGACCTAAAGAAATCTGGCGCTAGTTAGCCGATGCTATTAACAGTTTTTCGATGGGGGTGCCTCGGGCATCGGCCTAGCCATGCAAATAAATCACTGTTTTACACCATTTACGAGGCTCAAAGTAGCTCCATACTTCATTGGTAGGGACCAGATTCCAAAAATAATTCAGTGGAAATGCATGGATTCCAGTAGCTGCTAACCATTTGGCTCAGATTGCTCGAGCTGTATGCGTGAACGTGACGTAATTGCCTGGCTTGTAGCACTAGCGTTCTAGTTTGTCTTTGTGGGAAAGAACATGGACGCCACCAGGGCAGCAGCTGTCCCGGTAGTGCTGGGCGCTTGCCTAGAACACGAGAGCAAGCTTGTGGTTCATTTAAACAAGCTACGGGATGATTTACACTTGCATTGATATTCAAGCTTCATCACACTTACAATTTTAATTTCAACAAGTGCTGTCGCGTTTTTCTCGAGCCATGAGGGGCAGTAGGCGGCTAGCAGTAGTTGTTAGCCTCTTTAGCAAACCAGCTCAATGCACACACAGCAAGACTGGGCAGTGCATTGAAATGGTGACCGGATTAAAGCACAGACATCTCAACCTGCAAAAAGTCATTTCAGGGAGGTATCATGAAGGCCCCCCCCCCAAAAAAAAAAAAAAAAAAAATATATATATATATATATATATATATAAAAATAATAAATATATTTTTATATATATATATATATATATATATATATATATATATATATATATATATAAAATATATAAATAAAAAAATATTTATATATATAAATACTATAAAGTCAGTACACCAAATAAGTAGGCTAATTGTGAAAATAAAATATGTAGATCTTGCAGTTTGGTCTTTTCATGTAGCCTTGGCAACTAGCCATCTAGTATAGGCCTGATAATATGCACATGAATTGACACTAGTTTTGCAATCATTTAACCCACCATGGGCAATGCTAACACTGTTACAAACAGTGCAGCATGCAAGACTAGGCCTATCATTATTTTTTACTCTTATAAACAAGGGTACACTTTGAAATGGGTCTTACATTTTACTTTTTTGGGGGCACTGACTCTGCCGTGACTCTCCTGTTCCTAGATACACTGAACTGATTTAGTTCGGGAGAAAAGAGATAAAAAGCCCGCCTACACTGAAAACTGATTGGTTGATTTATCGAAACAGGCCAATCAGGATGCTCTCTGTCTTGGATGCGCTCAGACACACACGCACCACCCCTCTCTCTCCCCCCTGTCGTGTGCGCGCTACACTCAGATGCACACGTGATTTTAGGTCTCCCTCTCGCGTGCGCGCTCTTGATCGCTCGCTCCAGATTCCGGGAGATTTTATCTAATTTGCGGGCGTCAGGGAGCCGCTATCAATATGCGGGAGACTCCCGGAACTTCCGGGAGACTTGGGATGTCTGAAAGCAGTAATGTAATCAAGTGTGTAAAAGCATTTAAAATTAAATCAACCATTATAGTACAAATACAAAGAAAACACATCTCAACTTCAGCAATTATGGGCGTAGCCATCTTTGTTTTCAACTCACACATTCAGCTCGGTGTACTCTCAGGAACCCCGAGGTGGACAGTCAGAATTCCGAAAGGGGGTGTGTCTCGGTGAAATAGATGTACACTTTCCAACTCGGGTGGGGGATTTCCAATACAAATGGATTGACCCATTACTTCTCTCCGAAAAAAGGCTTAAAGCGCTTCAGATGTAACGTTATTTGATGTCAAAGTGACCCTAAAATGAATGAGAGCCAATGGAATGCTAACTCTAAGTGGTCAACTTCTAACCTCCAAGACGCTCTCCGAATGTTTGCCTACCCCCTTGGGCATTTGCACGCACACAGAGAAGAAATCATCTTATCCAACTCCTGGGGTACAGTGCAAATGAGCTAATTTCCCCAAAAGGTGGTGTGTTTCTTTAAGAATATTAGGCCTAAATAGAAAATGATACAATCCGAACCATGAGTTTTGTGATCCATTGTACCCCTAATATGCAATATTTGTCAACAACTACCGAGCTACCTGGCTAATGGCAACAGACAGTAAGCCCTGATAAAAGCTAACTAGTTTGGTATGTACAGTATTTTAGCAATAGGCCTGATGTAATACTGATGTCACAGTGGTAGGCCTACTCAAAGTGTCGGGTTTTTTGTGATTATCTTTAACAATGCCTTTCTTTTTTTGACAAGGAAGATCATATATTTAAAACAAAATAGCCACACACAAACATATGAGTCATAAACAGATCGACATATGAATTAAAATACCATCTGATCTAGCGGACCGAGAAATGTAATGTGCAACCGAAATGTGAAAAAATATTTTAACGTAGACTACTACCATTTTGCCTTGTTGAAGGGGTCAGGTCAGCTGGGGCTTGAAAATTCCCCACCTCCAAAGTGGTTGATTAATTAAGGGAAAGCAGCCATGATTAGCCACCTTAGGCTACCAATGGGAATTAGAGTTGATAGTGATAAACGTTCACTACCATTATTTAACTCTAATGACAGTAGAAAACTGTTGCATGATTGTACAATTTCACCAAAGACAGGGAAAGCTGACGATTGCAGGTTTAGCTCTGGAATTTCTACCTCTCGTGAAAATCTTTACACATCTCTGCCACTACAGCATGCTCCTGGAAGACCATTTAAGTATTGGTGAAACATTCAGTTGAACATAATTGAAATACTTATTGTGTTTTGGGCAAACAAATTGTAAATATACGGTATTAAAACACTCAAAATATCATAACATGGGGGAGATCATTGACCATTTACCACAACCAATTTTTGCAGAATATCTATCTCATTCATGTTGTTTTCCTCTCCTCTTTCTGGGGACTGCTGTCTGTTTGTCCCTCTGTCAGATGCATGTGGCCTATCTGACCCGGTCCACGTGGAGAGCCTGCAGGAGAAGGCCCAGGTGGCGCTGACCGAGTACGAGCGCATGCAGTACCCGAGCCAGCCGCAGCGCTTTGGCCGCCTGCTGCTGCGCCTACCCGCGCTCCGCGCCGTGCCCGCCTCTCTCATCTCCCAGCTCTTCTTCATGCGCCTGGTGGGCAAGACGCCCATCGAGACGCTCATCCGCGACATGCAGCTGTCAGGCAGCTCCATCAGCTGGCCCTATGCGCCGGGCCAGTAGGTCGTCGGTCAGCCCTCTGGCACACCTGCGTCCTGCCTCATCCAAAGCGCCCCAGTGTGGTGACCCCAGAGCTCAGGCCTCTGGCACATGTTGCAAAGTACATGCTGATTTAGGGTCATGTTTTGTTTATTTGTTTGTCAGCTGGTTTGCTTGTCCATGTGTACAGCGAAAACTAAGACTGACCTCAGATCAGCATTATGAGTCCTTTGCGTAAACTGGGCCCAGGACCACAGGGCACATCCCATGCTACCTCAACCAAAACTGGACTTCTTTCAGTTCCCACAGCCAAAGGGAGCAGCTTTTTGTTTTTAACTGTTTGTTTTTGATTATCCAGAGATTTCATATGGCTTCTGTGCAGATAATGTAGACTGCACCGGGTATTACAGTCCCACAGTGCCATTGTAAGGTGTCAGTAACTCTCAGTGTATAGGCAACTTTAACAGTGTAAAAGCTTTCTATGTACAAGACATTCTGTTGTTCATTACCTCAAAATATGATTAATTATATACCAGATTCTATGAATGGAAAGTTGACAGGTACAAATGTTGTCTAAAAACCTTATAGTTGGAAGGAGAGAAACCTCCATATATGAGGGATGACCAAAAGGGATTCAACTTTTTGCCAGACCTGCAGCGTCTTGATTGTGAGATTAAACTTTAAAGTAGTTTTATTGGACTCTCTGTGGATTTTAGGGATGTTAGCCACTAAAATCACATGGGGGTAGAGAAGTCAGATGCATATTTTGTAAGATATTGCCATGGACTGCAACACTGTCAAAGTCGTTGACATAACCAAATGTCTTACTTGAAAAATGGCGCCGGCATGTAAATGACAAGATGATATGAATGCAAATCTTACACAATCTCAGTATTTTAACTGTGTAGTTAATGTAATTTTTTATCAACAAAGTTCAGCCTGAATGTTGCAGAATTTCCTATTGCCAACCATGGAAAATATCAGATATTTTTGCATACTACTACCAATAAAAATATGAACCCAATTTTGTGAAGGAGACTGTTGTATAAATGCATCTGATACTCTACATCACAGCATTTGTTAAAAATAATAAATAAAGTTTACAGTTAAAGTTACACATACACGCATGTTGTTAAAATGACACATTACAACATGAAAGACCAATGTATCAGTCTTTAGTAACATGTTTTTTTCCATAATATTTTCAGATATCACTTAAACTTTAAGATAATTAAATCACATACTTTCTCATTTTAAACCAATGGTACAGGGTTGTAGGGTTGAGTGAGAGTCTATGATTCTTAATAATCCTACAAATGATGCTGGTGTGATGGCTGTGTCTACGGAATAGCTTAGCAGTTGTCTTGCTGCTGCACTTGCCTCTTCGGCCAGCAGGGTGCAACCAAGAGCAACTCTAATCTGGTGTGGACTAACAGTTTATGAGTATGAGCCTTTTTGGTCATTATGGAAATTAGACTTATCATCATTGATAGCTTTTTGGCGCCGGCTGACCACTCTGACAGGAACCGAGTGTTGCGTTCTGTACTAGGCTCCATGTCCATAGGAGCTGAAGGGTTTAAGTAGGTGCCAGTAGGAACACCGAAAAACAAGGCAACAGCACTGTGAATTCCAACAGCCCCACCTGGAGGCCAAGTCCCCACATGACCAAATTAATTCAATACTATTGAATATAGTCAAAATGCTGTCTGATTGTGTGTGTGTGTATGAGAGAGAGTGTGTGCGGGGCGTGTGCACGGTTTGCATGTGCCTGTGTGTGTGTGTGTTCATGCACGGAGGGGGTTCATGCTTGTTTTCCTCCTTTTTTATTAATTACAAAGATTAGATACAAAACACTGATCATAACATGACAAAATGCTATTCTAATGCAGACATTAGAAAATAACACTCATATTTTAAAAAAGAAAATGAGATGATATGAAAATGAGATGAAAATTTCATGAAAATATACAAATGACAAAAAATCCTTCATGAAATGATACAGAAACAATGCATCATGCAAAGGTGATGTGAGTAAGCCAATACCTTCAGTGATGGTAATGCAGAGACAAAAATAATCATTTTCAACAGCATGAAAATCTACATGTGTTTCATTTTGATTCATATTAGCATGTTGATTAGTGTGGCCATGATAAGATAAAAATACTTTTGGCACCATCATAAAATAGCAGACTTTTGATCCAGAAAATCACAGTCATATACTCCCTGTTGGATATGAGCTTATGAAACAGAAAGGCTGGCAAATTGGAGAAGATTTTTTTCAGTTTTGCATAACAGTACGCCAGAAAGACCACTGCTCACATCTCATACTCAGGAAGGAGTCATTTGGCCATGCTCATCACACAATTTAACCAGTGTTCTTTCTCAATCGCATTACAGTTGTTTAATACGGGGATGCGGCAGAAATATCAAAGATCACATGCTAAAATGTTCTTTTAAGCCAAACATAGCTTAATGCCAATGGCTGCTACACCTGTACAATAATGATTGGTCAGGTAACCCAGTAAGCTTAAGCAAACACAACTGACCTTGAAGCCCCCAAGTGCCATTTTTGATGTTTACTTAGTTACTTATAAAGACAAATACAGGACAATTAAACAAAATTACACTTTCCTTTGGTTAAGAGAAGACACATTGTTGGGCACTGCATGGAATCACGTGCCCTTCCTCAAAGGAGAGGGTTAGTCTCAGTCTCAGATAGAGTTCAATTCAACAGGCTCGGCACGCCCTCCTCGACCCACCTCAAACATTTGTTCTGTGTCTTTTGGCTCTTGCTGCTTTATCAGTGAGGCCATTCCCGTATCTGGAGCAAACAGTAACGCTGCATATCGCTAGCCAGCTCCTATCAGTTTTTGAGATGTCTTTATGTTAACCTTTCCCTGCCACACCCAGGACTCCCACAGTAAAGGGAGGCAGATAAGGCTAACACATCCACACTGATTTGTGTGGACACCCCGACGGCTCAGAGGCGTCAATAGTACGGTTTGCATGGGAGGAGAGGTGGTAGTAGTAGAGGCAGAGGACAAAAAAAAGTCTTGTGAGTCTTCTCCACATGACACAGAGCTTCCTTGTATATGCAGAGAGATGTGGGAGCTGGTCATGTGGGTGCCGCCAAAACTTTGCGTTGGAGAGTGGAATGACAAAAGATGAAAGAGAGTCATCACCTCATTCTTCAGTCATTCAGCTACGAAGCTGCACTATGGGGGTCTATGTTCCAGACGAACTTGGTCTCATATAGTCATGTTGTAAAGCCTTCTACACAGAGGCTTTTGTGTTGTCACTTTTCTTCTGTCTTTACAAAGATCCAAAGTTGAAGAGTGTATAACGTTTAAATGTCTAATACAGTGGTGAGGGGAAAAGACTACAAATTCTTAGGGCTGATTGCGGTCATAATTCTTCACCATGCGCTTGACGTGGAAAAGCTTCTGCCTTAACTTACGGCACTGCTGCTTTTTGGACTGGTATTCAGGCATCTGAGGAAAACATGGATGAACAGACAGCATCCCATCAATCATCAAGCAGGGCAAAACACACAAGTAATAACAAGATGCCGAGATTGGACAGTGAAGTCATAAAGTAGATAATTGTTAACCAGAATGTTTTCAACCACAAACTGGAATGTTTTGTGGTCTTAAACGACTACGTAACATATTCGCACAGAACCATCTGGATTGACAAATAGATATCTGACAGCAGAACCATAGCAGTAAGAGAGCTTTAAAGTTGATTGTGAAACATGGTCTGGGGAAAATGGACTATATGGTGACCCTTACCCTTTTCATGTCTTTGAGATGGTTATACTCCTCAGCAACAGCCTGCAAAGAAATAAAAGTCTTTCAACCACTTGCAAAACATTTAGTCAGACAGATGTAATTTAGGGTAAACATACAGTATGTGAGTGAAAATACAGTACAGTTATCCAAACTTATTTGCAGAACTAAACACACACATTCCAGTGGTACCCAATGGCATTCTTTGCATTGCTTTTAATAAAATTGCATTGCGTCAGACTAAGATTTGGCTACATCACAATGGCTACTCCTTCTGTGGTCTGTCTGTCTCACCTGGTACTTGCCGGTACCCTCATCAAGCGTGTCCAGCTCACGGCTCAGCTTGTTCAGCTGGTCATTAATATCGTCCATCTCAGCACACAGGTTCTTGTAGTGCTTCAGGTCGGCATCGAACTCCCTCTTGTACTCATGGCGCTGAGAGTCCGAGGTGATCACAGGGTACATGCTAACGGAGAGATGAGAGGACAGAGGTTGCAGTGAAGAGAGACTGGCGGGCTGAAGCTGAGAATGTGTGGATATTAGTGTGAAAGACTAGACCCCATGATTATTGCGGTATAATCAGGGACCATGTTTTCTTGAGAGGAGCTCTGCTTGTTCTATCTCTGAAATGGAGAAAGTCTGGGTGCCTGTTTACACTTACACTTACTTCACACTTAAATGTTCTCCAAAAGTTTTGCAGAGATTCTTCACAAAAAAACAAAATCAAATCAAAAACGCCTTTTCTATGGTAAATGACTCATTAATCTGAAGTGATTAACCAGGCTGACCTACATAAAAACGGTTTCTTTTTTTTTGTAGAACTATGTTTACTTTACTCCCTCCGTCTGGAATTTAGAAGGAAAAGAAGCAAAGTATATAACAGCATAATCCCCCTCGCCTTCTTCAGAGGCACCAGGCATTAACAACAGCTCCAAAACTTTGCCTTTGTACTGTTGAGGGGCTTTGGCCTAACGCCAGCTTCATAAAAAAGTCACGAGACTGCAAAGCAACGGTCAGCACTCCACATGCTGCATTCTGCATGGGTCAGAAAAAAAACTTGGGTAAGCCGCAACTGCATTATTGTGGACGGGATGTTGACGCATTCCTTCGGGAGCTCATCAAGAGTGAAAAGCAGATAAGCAGGATTCACACTCACACTCACACAACACACACACACACACACACACATTCTCTCTCTCTCACGCACACACACACACTCACACTCACGTACCTTTGGCCCAAATCCCTAATTGTGGAAAATTACAAAACCATGTGGAATTGCATGCTTGAAAAGATTACGCGCTCACCCTTCCAAGCCCAGAGTGCAGCAGAGGGGCAGCCCACCATGTTGATACAAATGACATCTAAAAACACTCACCCTAGCTTCAAACTAAGCTCCAATCGAACAACTTAGTCTTTTTTGACAGCACAATTAAGACATGTAAACACACATTAAAACATGAAATGCATAATTTGACCATGGAAGTATTATATTTTGCATACAGTATGTCCGTGTTTCTATATATCAACATGCGGAGGCACTTTTTCAGTCTTTTATATGCTTTTGTTGAAAACATATCTAAGAGTTCAGAGCAAAACTTTGCTTTGCTTCTACATTTGTGTGAGCTTCCTTCACTGCCTCCTCAGCACTGGCTCCTCACCTCTCCCACATATCCTTGTCCATCTCGCTGGTCTCTCCCCCTGTGGTGTACTCCGTCTCGTACTGAGACTCGTCAAAGTCTGTGTTGCGGCGCTTTCTCCTGGCCCGGTTGGCGGATGGTTTGCGAACCCCTCCGGTCTCCTCTGAGGGACTAGAGCTGACCTCTCCACCATGGGACAGGTGCTCCGATGGACGGCTGACGGAACGGTCAAAATACCTGTCCGAGAAAGAAAAGTCATTTTCACTTTCAAGGGAATCAAAACATTTAAAAATGACTTTGAGATTCAGAATTCCTTGGACAGATAATAGCAAGCCTCTGTGACTCTGAGCAGGCTGTGTCTAAAGCAGGTTATGAAGGTCTAAAGCTTAAGGGGGTCCAACCATTTCCTCAGTTGCAAGAGGGTCCTCAAGGGCAACTCAATATTGCATGTTTATATGGATTTAGTGAAACTTGTCTGAAGTCTTAGACCCCCCCCTCCCCATATTTGTTTCTGCCCCCTCCCCACTCTTTCTTTCTCTTCCTCTTTTTCTTTCCCTCCCTCTCTCTTTCACATGGATCATACATACCCAGTGTTGTTGTACGTGTCGGTGCTGAACATACTCTCATCTTTGGGAGGGGTGGAGAGAATGATGCTGTTTGCTTTGCTCAGAAGAGGTGCGGCTTTCTCAGAAATCACCACCGTGGGCGCGTCCTGAACACTCTGTGCGTCCTCAACATTGTTCACCTAACAGAGAATGTAGAAAAGACAAAAAAAAAAAATCAACACCACACAGCATATCTGTCTTGTGACATATAGCTATATCTTTGAAGTCTGGAGGGTCCTTTTTTTCCTTTTTTTAATCTGACACGGGTCATTGGACAATTCTGTTACTGAGCTCTTAAAAAACAGAGGCCTCCACAAGGAATGCAACCCCACTATTAACCACATCAGGTATGGCTAACAGCTTCTCATTATCGTGGTCAATGAGAAATCTCAGCTGTCAGCAGAATCCAAGAGCACACACAAGGCAATGCACACAAAAGACATGAACGGCAAAAACGTAATAGACACTAGGATAAATTGCAATTGCACCTGCCAGATGGGGTGAAACTGCAACTGTTGATATGACCTGGCCTGCTATGGAGGTTGACTTTTCTTCAGAGAAAAGAAATATGGCGGTCATCGTTTTCAGGTTGGATGGGCAATGAAGCATGAAATTGGAAGGCGAGCTCACATTGTGAGCGTGACTCAGATTAACCCTTCTGGTTAACTGGTTTACTAGCACACCTAACTCTCACAGGCAATGGGGTTCCAGTGGCATTTCCCATCAAAGTTGCATGAACAAACCATTAGCCACCATACACCAACAAACACAAAAAACAAAAAGTATTCCCCCAAATGACTTTAAGAAGCAATGTTGACATCCTGTGAAGCTGCTTTTGCGTGCACATCCTCTCACTATTGGCTAAACCTGGGTGACGGCATTGTCTTAACCTTTAACTTTATTTGTTTAAGGCTTGCCCCTTCCTCCGCAGCACACAAGAAAAGCTTTCCAATTCAGTAAACAAGGAAACCTCGGGTATGTATTCAAGCTCTTCCGGTACAAGCTAACAGGGGGATGAGGATGTGAGAGGGATCGCAGGGCTCAGGCTTACTCACACACAATAGAGTCTATCAGTTTCATCTCTGTAGATGGTCCAGTCTGGATGCAGATGCAATGCTGGCGTTTCTGACTTGAGGAAAACAAGCTATTATTATTACAGGCCATGCCAATAGTTTCTCAGCTGTTTTCCGCCCATGCCTTTGATATGCATGCTTGAAGTGGTTTTTGTGATGCGCTGCATTCTTCTTACTTAAATGATCCTCATTATTGGGGACACCATGTTTTCCCCCCCCCCCATAACACTACAGCCTCGATCCACCTGCTATATTACTGTAGTCATTTTTCTGCTCTTAGTCTGGCACAGCTTCTGACATGTTATCTGCACAGATGTACGCACGAACAGCAGGAAGAACCGGGAGGAACAATAATCACAGGGGTGGGGCACGCTTTCCTCCCAGCTGCGAGAGGGAAAGCCACCTTTGAAGAGTGCAAGTCATCCAAGAATTTCAACAATGCCCCTCGCCATGGAGCTCTCTGTGACCACTGAGCTGTGTGCAGGGGTTGGATTGGAAACCAGGGAGAGGTGGGGTGGGGTGGAGAAGAATGCATTGGGGCTGCAGGACTGGGCCAGGGAAGGTCCAGCATCAGAGTCAGCCCCCCTGTTTCCCAGAGCTCTCCGCCTGAGCAGGGCTAAGCACCATCAGGAACCACACAGACCTTTTCTTCCATTGTTAGTTTACACATGCTGCGATCTGTTTTTTCTGTCTTCCTGTGCTAACCCTGCTAGACAATTGCTATTATGCATCCAAGACCGTCAGGACTTGGTCACAGTGACGTTTTCTTCGCCTCCTGAAGCAACAGTCAAACAGTAATCAAAGCATTAAATCTACCAAATCCGAATATTCCAACAGCCAATAGAAGCTTATACTATATTTCACATGTATTACTGATCAAAGCCAGCAATGTGAATGTGTGCATTTTCAACGCTATTCATTTCTAAGGTTTCATTACATTTGCCATATTCTCTCATCACAATTATGTGAAGACAGAATACCTTTCAGTGTTTTGTAATGTCACAAATGATCAGTGATACATACAGATACATATATGACACAGACAAATGAATTACAAAATGTTGACACTAACAATCTCTTCTCAATGCTCCCCTAAAAATGAGCTCACCAAGGCAGATGGTTGAGCAAATTTAGACTGAAAGTGGGCTATTGAGCTGAACTAATGAGATCATTTAGTGTCAGGGTTGACCAGTCGATGGTGAATCAAAACAAATGCAATTAGCTGTATCCAGAGCCATTGTGCTCGTGGTAGAAATTCATTTATTTTTCCAATTGATGTGCTTTTACTTGAGGCAACAAACATATCTAATAGACTACAGAGAAAATCCTATCCAAAGATTAGAAGTGAACTACATCACATGTGCCTTATCAGAGAGCTTACTGTACAATGACACAGAACAACTCAGCAAAATGTCCCCTACATGTGTTCAAAATAATGTTATCAATGTCATAACATAAAACTAGAAAAGCATTCTTCATTCACTGATAGTGTAATATGCCATAGACTAAGCTTTTATTGCTTAGATGCTTTGACTGACTACATGTCTGCAGGCCTAACATAAAGCCTAACTAAAATAACTATTTGAACCCATACACAGAGGAAATGAAATATACGCAGTGTAGAATGTTACAACAGCAAAGTGATTGAAACCTGTGTGTGTGTGTGTGTGTGTGTGTGTGTGTGTCTGTCTGTCTGTCTGTGTGTGTGTGTGTGTGTGTGTGTGTGTGTGTGTGTGTGTGTGTGTGTGTGTGTGTGTGTACACATGTGTGTCTGCTACTGGGTGAGGTCAACAGAGCCACAGAGCACTCATGACTCAAACTCTGGCTTGATGTGTATGTGATATCACTCATGAGTCATAGCTTGACACAGCTTGTTCTGTAACTGTCCCTGTCTGGGTACACTACAGTCACAGTCACACTTAGTCTGGCTATATTACTGTAAGAATACAAAACCACTGGTGGTGGTTGTAGTGGTGTCTCCCATTACTGTAAAGTGCTTTGGGTACCTAGAAAAGCTCTAACATTATATAAATGTATAAATGTGATCTGAAATCTTGAATCTTGCTTGAATTTCCCCTTGGGGATCAATAAAGTATCTATCTATCTATCTATCTATCTATCTATCTATCTATCTATCTATCTAAATCTGGTGGATAGACTGTCATCTCACATTGGATTTCCATCCTTACAATGTTGTGAGTGTTTTTTACTTGTTCTGTATTTGTGTTTGTGTCATAAGTTACTGGATAAGGTACTAGCTATCTACTGTATGTGTTGTTGTTGCTGTTGTTACTGTAAGCTTACAAAAATCATGAGGAAACACTAGTCAAGTTAATTAACCCAAGTTACTCAATAAATATGTGGCATACTTCTAAAATAAATGTATGCATTATACATCACGTGTTGGGACTACGTGTGTTTGTGGCTCGATTGATACAGCCATATTCTTACAGTAATTCTGTACTTTGGGTATATCCGTTTTCATTCCACACCCAAAAGGTTGTATATCAACGGCGCTCCCTGCCAGCAACATAACAGTTGATTCCTGTAAATGAGCGTGCAACACTGTTTGAAACAGTGTTGAAAACACAGTTTTATTCCAGGGCACATACCCTAGTGTAAAAATAGTTTCCTCCCCTTTTCCTGTAAATTTGTGTTAATAAATCAGAAATACATGTTTCGGTAAGGCATGTCCATGAGAGAGATGGTCATTTTCTCAATATTTAATGACGAAATCTTTTCCAAGAAATAAATGCTCCTCAAACACCTGTTGCTTTCGGCTGCCTCTGTCGTTATAGTGTAACAACAGCGGGGAAGTCGGACGTTATAGTCATGCCCTCTGAGTGTTTAAATAGTCCGTTTGAAGCCTCTAGAAACTCATAGTTCCACAGGGGCTGGTTAATTATCATCCCAAGTGAAACCGGGCAGACCATAAACAAACAGGTCACTATCAGCAGCGCCGTGGCGAAGTCATGTGACACCCAGCCTGCACTCACCCAAGCTAAGTCACTAGGCCAATAAGGAGATAAGGGGTAGCTTGGTTCTCCTCCACAATCACACTTACAGTTTCAAGGCAGGAAATAGTGGACGTAGGTTGTAAAACCAAAATGACAACACAGACTGGAGTTCAGTGGTTTGGTGGGCTATTATGGGTTGATGACAGCACAGAAGGAACTAGGCTTTTAGCACCAAAAATGAGTGTGAGAAGCTGGTGAAGTTTACCAAAAGCAGTGACAGGTCAAAATTAATAGAGAGAAGATGGAGGGAGAGGGAGGGTAAGGCAGAAACTGGGAATGCTGCCATGCATGACTATCCCATATTGCCCTCTGCAAATCGATGTTTATCAGAGTCGGGCTGCTCATTTCTCCAAGATTAATCTGACTAAATGACTAAAAAGTTCTTGTTTCTTGTTGTGGATTGATCTTGAGATCTCTGTCACAACATATCCCCTTGTTAAACACCTAACCTATCCAACTAGTAACTAGAAAGTATAATAAAAATGTTTACCTCACCGTAACACTTTCTATGAAGGTTGTATTTATAACGCCCTATGAATGCATTCATAATGTTTTATAAGGTGTCTATAAAGAATTGTAATGCTCATTATTACCATCTATAGGTATTCACAAGTCGTCGTAACCAACTTTATGATGCATTATGACAGCTAATTATGAATGATTATAATTTGAATATGAATAATGCATTATAAATATGTCAAGATCTGCCTACTCACTTGTCAGTTTTATGATGCATCATAACTACTTTGCCTTCTACTGTAGTCCTATATATATATCTATAACTATAAGTATATTTAATAAAGTTATAATAATTTATACATCTCTCTATAGCACACAATTATAAACAGCTATGCAATATCATAAGTGTTATTTGTCAGCTCTAAGTAAAGTGACAAGAATATGACCATATTATTCTACAATGAAATGAGAGTCTGGACAGTAAAGACAAAAGGAATGCATTTAGTTCACTTTATTTTCATTTGTCATTCCTTTTGTCTTTACTGTCCAGGCTCTCATTTCATTGTGCCTCATATTTGTTTATAATAACCTTATATCTATTAATAACAACACCTCATTTGCTCTACTTTACCTAAAGCTGACAAATAACACCTATGACATTAACATAGTGATTTATAATATTGTGCATATGGGGTAAAGATGCTAGACTCGATACTTAGTTCATTGCACCCTTTAATTACTCAGTGAACTTATATCTGTTAATAATAGGGTCATATTCCTGTCACTTTACTTAGAGCTGACAAATAACACTTATGATATTGCATAGCTGTTTATAATTGTGTGCTATAGGGAGATGTATAAATTATTTTATATATATTGTATATAGTATAACTTTATTACATATACTTATAGTTATAGATATATATAGGACTACAGTAGAAGTCAAAACTCTTTATGCATCACTATACGCATTTAGCAAAGCAAAGTAGTTATGATGCATCATAAAACTGACAAGTGAGTAGGCAGATCTTGACATATTTATAATGCATTATTCAGATTAAAATTATAATCATTCATAATTAGCTGTCATAATGCATCATGAAATTGGTTATGACGACTTGTGAATACATATAGATGGTAATAATGAGCATTACAATGCTTTATAGACACCTTATAAAACATTATGAATGCATTCATAGGGCGTTATAAATACAACCTTAATAGAAAGTGTTACCACATCACCTACTAAATAATGAATGGAAAATAAAGATAGTTTCACAACTAACACGTTATGAAAAGTTAGCAATATTCCTCAATACATGTGTCTTATAGTTGGGTGTATAGATGGCACAGGACACAAAGTATGTGTGTGTATGTGCATAATGTAACATAGAACAGGATTGAGATGCACAATTGTTGTCATAACATAAAGTCATAACATAGGCTGACACATACATCACGAGCAGTTTTGATGACCTGTGCAAAAACCTATTCTAATCTCATTCATCATAAAACCATGACAGGTGGACTTTGAACTCAGGATGATCTTTTTCCACACACACATGTGGAGAGACACCACTCACCCAGTCCTCCACATCTCTGCCTTCTGGTCCTCGGGTCAGTGGCTCGTCCCAGTGGATGTTGGGCTTGCCATAGCGCCAAATCTTGCTGCGTGTTTTGTGGGCGAACACAGCGATCACCACCAGCGCAATGACAACTAAGAAGCCACAAACCATTGCCACAGCCTGGAAAGGGGGAAAACATACTCACATGATCTCTCATGCTGGTTTTTTGACTGACACTGAAATAAAACTCACTCTTAGAGTAAAATGTAGACTTCCAATAAAAGTTTTCCAATTAAAAATGTAACAGAGGTTCCTGACACATGATACAATCAAATTGTACTAGTTTCTATCAAATCTGACTTGAAGGTGCTCTAAGCGATGCTGGGTAACGTCACTTCTGTTGACTTTCAAACAAAACAGAGAGCTAGCTCGCCACTTCCTCCCCCTCCCTCCCGTGCTGCTCCCGTGCAATTGAAACTCTCCTAAACGCGCATCTCGTCTGTGATTTGCTGGATCAGTTTGTTATGTTTTTATGGGCTAGGTTTGCCCAGGTTGTTTTAGTTGCCGTTTTTGGAGCCTGGACTGTCCACAGAGATCATGTTTTTTTACAGTGTCAGGACACAGACAGCTAGCAGTTGGTTAGGTGATGTTTGCAGTAAGTGACATAAAATGTTTTAGCCTAAAAAACGCGTGGCATCACTTAAAGCACCTTTAAAGGTTAATTCCAGTATTTAGCACTTTGAGTCCCTTTTCTGATTTGTTTTGGATGAACTAGAGTGGTGTTGCACAGTTTTGAAAACGAACGTTAAGGGTTGTTTTAAGGACATGTTTGTGCATGCCCATAGCCAGCCACTCTGAAACAGTTATTAAAGGCGATTCAAAACGAGTCAGAAAGTCGAAACAGGACCCATGGTCAAAATTTCGGTGTCTACCACTCTAGTTCATCCAAAACAAACCAGAAAAGTGACTCAAAGTGCTAAATACCGGAATTATCCTTTAAAGGAACACGCCAACTTTTTGAGAAATGAGCTTACTTGCCATCTACCCCAGTGTTAGCACACACAGAGAAGAGAAGGGTTTGCATCCTCTTCTTTAACTCTAGGGTAGACGGCAAATAAGCTAATTTCTCAAAAGGCTGTCGTGTTCCTTTAACACTAGTAACTCTGACTTAACAGCAGTTAACAGAATCACACCTCCTGTGGGTCCACATAGCAGTAGTGGTACAAGTACTGGTTGTAGATGGGGAAGCCTCCCACTCCACCCATACTGGACACCCCTGTGCTGTACATGTTCTGGCACATCATCAGCATGGGGTTGAGGTACATGCTGGATGAGCTCTGGGCCATGGGGTTGACCCCCACGATGTAAACAATGTTGATGATGCCCTGCAGAAAGGCCAGGATGGCACTGGCCACCAGCACCACTAGGAAGAACTTGCGGCTGCGGAAGGTGTTGCTCTTAGAGAAGCAGGCCACGAATAAGCCCAGCGCGGCAATGAAGTTGATGGCCGCCATGGCGATCATGCTGGTCTTAGCCGAGTACGGTGTTGGGTAGGAGCTGTAGTAGCCGTAGCCGCTCCCATAGCCGCTCCCGTAGCCGCTCCCGTAACCTCCGTAGCCGCTGCCGTAACCGTAACCACCACCGTAACCCATCCCTCCCGTGCCATAGCCCCCCATCCCGTAGCCGCTGTACTGCATGTCCCAGACGAGTGTGGAGGCCACGCAGGCGAAGATGCCTAGGCACAGCACCACGATGAGGCCCAGCATGGCCTTGACGATGCCCGGAGGGGAGAACAGCTTGTAGAAGAGCTGGGGCTTGTCCTCGATGTAGTAAGATCCCGGGGGAGCTGGGTACGCGTCCAGCTCGGTCCTCGAGGCGTGGAAACTCGCCGGCGGACCGTAGCCATTGGTGGGGCTGTACGGCGGGCTGTACACAGGGGGGCTGTCGTAGTTGTCTTTCTCAAACATGGTTCCAACAGGAAAGTGGGAGCTTCAGGAAAAAAGGAGCAGCATTGTTATTAGAATTTCTATTATAACATACAGTCAATCATTTTGTGGTCAGATGAGTGCCAAAAGGAAAGGAGGGGAAAGCATACACCTTTTAACAAGTTACATCTCATGGCAAACATTATATGTTTATGGTGCAGAAGACCTATCTGGATGAATCTGAATTGTGTTGTTGTCTTGACCCACTTTACAAGAAGACACAACTCAACAGTCTCACAAGTGCACTTGATACTTTGTGAACTTGAACTAAAAGTAACATGTGCACAGAATCACTGAAGAGAGACCTTCAGTCTCTAGCCTGGAAAATTCAAACCTAGAAAGAGTAGGGTCTGGCCACGAATAATGAAAATGGCCAACTCGAGGGGCGGCACCAAGCATGCATTTGAAAAATTTACTGCACGTAATTGGATAACACTACGAACAATGTTTACTGACTGATTCCGGACTTCGACACAATTGGATAACACGACGACCAATGTTTACTGACTGATTCGTTGCAGCTTTGTCGTCATCTGTTTAGCTCGCCTGGCCCCCCTATATCAGATACACCGATGTGATTGGTTCCTCGCGATGCAAGGGGTAAAAGTAACATGCATCATTACTCGTTGCCAGAGTGTCTTGCAGAGACAATTCAGATTGTGCTTTCGCGAGAACTCTGGATTGCCAGGGTATTCAGTCCCTCCAACGGACGCACAACTGTGGCATCCATCTATGTCTGAGGCGACGTAGCAGTGATGTGATAGAGATGACCGCGAGGCACTACTCAGAAACCACACGGGGAGGCTGGTACCAGCAGTCTGAGTTCAAGAACACAATGCTTCTGTGTCTCCTGCCAAGACCCTGTGGGAGTCACTCTCAATCCCTCTCATTGTCTGCCCGACTTTGAAATGCTTGGACTTCAGTATCTGCCAGTTTTTATGATTGTTTGTTTTGCTTTGTTTGGTTTGCAGATACACTAGTGAAGTCATGCTGTGGAGTAAACAATGTCCATTCTTATGAAAAGGTTTGTGGCGTTTGTGAAAACACGTTTTTCACAGGAGCTAGCTGTTAACAGAGATGTCAATGGGCATTATGTAACTTTGTTTCATTGGAGCTTGTTACATGCGAAGAGTTGCTAATTTATCAGGTAGCCCCATTATGAAGCAACTTTCACTACATACCAGTGTTGAGGAGCTAATGTATCTGGAGACTCTGCAAAGCTCTGCATTCAGGCAGCACAAAAGTCTTGGCACAGATGATTTACATGAAGTCTTCAATCTAAGCCTCGTCCCCTCACGTACAGAACCTCCTCCCCCAACCTCTTCTCTTTGTTGTTCAGAAAAGTCAAGACTGCTAGTGGTGGGTTGCTGTGTTGCCATGGTATTTGACAAGAAAAAAAGTCGCATAGTTAAAAGACAGAGGGGGAAAGACAAGAGATGCACTGTCTGGTTACTCTTCAGAAAGAAAGAGAGAGAGGGGGGTGGGGTACAGTTGGAATGGTGGATCAGGTGTCTGCCCAGGGATCCCTCTGTTTATGTTGTGAAAGGCATCACTGTATCCGTCCAGCAAGCCTGTGTGGCATTCTTGGAAAGACACAGGTGCTCTTAAGGAACTATAGCGTCACACATATGTGACAGAATTCCCTCATTTTGAGTCAAAAACTATAACACATAGATAAATAAATTCCCAACATCCTTGAGGTGATATTAAAACCTATTGGGAATTATGAAATTTTACAATAATCCAGCATTATGTTCATTTTCAGGAAATAAATACCTTATTACCCAGATACCCTACCCTAACTGTTAAACATTTCATGACAGTTATCCTATACATTCAGCAGCACTGGACAGATCAGGTGTATTGAGAAACCACACAGCAATAACAGGGCAAGGGCCTGGACTTCAGACTCATAAAACACTCAGTTACAACCCAGTGCTTCACAACATGTCCACAAAATGGTGTTGAGGATCAACAAACCCACAGCACACTGTCATGTAAATTCTTGCGGAGGGACTGGAAGGCTTCTCAAAGGGGTCACTGCAAAACACAGACTCTGACCCTAGACCCAAAAGAACACACACTGCCAGCATTGTGGTGCCTCACCACTGTCACAAGTCAGTCATACAACCTGCAGGTTATTTGATATAGTTGAGAGAGTGTGTGAGTGTGCTATCCCGTTATCCAAATGGACATTCATTTTCATCATGACACTCGAACAAATAAATAAAAAAAGATCAACTTTCAGTTTGACACAAACTCTATCCTTTGTGGTAAAACAGAAAGAATAACAGGCAGACTTATTCCGTAATGTGTGTTTAATGTGTGTTTGTGTATAAAACACTTCATATTTAGAACGAGTAATAGTAGCCTAAGCTGCAATTTGGTTACACACAAGCGCGTTGCCCTGAACGTCCTGTTGATTCTGGAATGCAGACAGAAACTGGTAGCTAAGAAACTCGTAGATTACGAATTACATAAAGCATTGTAAAATGCCGTCTCCTGTTCTCTTTCAAGCGACTGTATTTACAAATTCGCAGCTTTATTTTTCAACCTTGGATCAAACGCAATTACCTGAACGTGTGCTGGACAGTTGTTGTTAGATTCCTGTGGTGAACAATCTTTTCTGTAAAATTTCACCCTCAACTTAATCCTTTGGTCGTGATCCACCTGTTGGAGAGAAATGTTTTTCCCTCTCGTAGCCTATAAATCCTTTCCTCTTGCAGTAAACCGTTAAATATGGTGTCTCTAGCACGAAACAAGTGACCATCCCCAGAACAAGTCCTTCACTTGTTGCCTCCCTCCAAGGGCATGGTTGAGTATGCTATACCAAAGGTGGGTGGGAGATTGTGAGTGAGAAGTCAAAGCAGGTCAGGTTATTTACACAAGCTACTCATCAAACAGTGAAATGATTTCGTGGAGAACTCTTGGACTAGGTTTAGGATATTTTTGATTTAGCCTACAAAAGCATCACTATGGGATTGATAAAGAAACTTGGGTAATAGTTCTTGTCTAATTGTTCTTCGGGTTTACATTCTTGAAATTACTGTCAGAATAATTTTTAGTTTATTTTAACCCTATTTTCTCGTTTTATTCTCGTGGATTTTTCAGTTTCTAATTTTTTTTTATTTAGGCTATACGGGACATATGATTTGATCATTTTGTAGCCTACTAACGGCGTTTAGTTTTGTTCTTTGATTAGATCAAATGCTGAAATCTGTAGGTTAGCGTCAGTTGTAGGCTACTTTCTTTGTATTTTGACTGTTCGTGATATTTGTTTATCTCGTTATAAGATGAATTGGTGAATTTGGTGTGATTTTTCGCCCTTTGTAAATGCAGGCCTAGTGTAAGAAGTCAAGTGACCCCAGGTGGTCATGATACGAACTGCGCTTTTGATTATTTGGACCCTATTCTAGTATTATCGGTTCTTGAATTATGGTCAACAAAATGTTTAGGCTACTTACGTTCTCAGACAGACTTATGTAAAGTATGGTCATTTTAATTTCAGTTATACGTTGAACATGGCTTTTTAATCTGCACCGTGAACATGATCAAAATGCCTTAGCATGTAGGCTATGGGGTTTCTCAACATCCATGTTGAGTTGTTTTGATCTGTACATTAAACATCAGTGTGGAAATCTATAGTGGTCAATGTTTCATTATAGAGACTAAAAGCTTATTGTTCTTATGCATAGGGTTATCACTATAGGTAACATACTCTGATCACAGGGCACATAGTTATGGATTCAAACATTCCACTGACTGACTTGTGTTTTATAAGAAATTCCATCATTAGAATGTACTCTTCTGTGGACATTTTTTAATTATTATTCACTATTCTATTTTCACTCGAATAGATTTGTAAAGTACTGTTACTGTTACTGTTACTCTTATGTTGACATTTTCAGTATTTTACAACCAGCATTTTCCCAGAACTCTTCATTCTTATCATGGTTTACAAACTGTTATGTAGGTCCACCAGTTAATCTTATTTAGCCATTACTGTATGTTCCTCCTCCTGGGACAAGCAGTGAAGAACGTTATGTCTCTGTTGTAACATTTGTAGAAAATAGATAAGCTGACTGTTGATTCAGGATATTTGTGTATTGGCTGGTGTCAACACAAACAACAGGTGTCTGTGATGTAAAAAGGTGACATAAGTCTAAGGTCACAAAACACACCTAATGCATAATTCAGATAACCTTGTTACGGCCCATAGATCTATCATAATATTAACATCCCAGAATTTGTTTCACCCATTCCCTGGCTACATTTCTGTACATGCTACTGGTTTTCAGGAACAGCAGCCACCTTTGGCCAGAATAATGGTGCTGAACTTTATTGTATTTGACCAGTAGAGGGCATGAGCTGCCTTTAGAAATACAGGACTACAGGAATACTGGCACATCACCCAGTGTAGAGGACATGAATGCCATGTTCAAACTTCAAAAATACTGTGCATGTATTTATAAGGCCTAAATATGGTCTTTCTTATTTACCTGTGGGCATCTGTGGGAGAATTGTAGTTAAATATCTGTAACAGATATTTAACTACAATTCTCCCACAGATGCTTTTAAAACAATCAAACTGGTAAATGTAAACTTGGTATTATATCCTTAAAATATATATTTTTGCTACAGTTGACACACTATCTGAATTGCAGTAGGGAACACACATCTTTGTGGCTTCATTTGAAGACCTCAGATGTCCTGAAGCAATAGCCAGTCAGGTGGAGCCGTGGTAAGGGTGGAGGAACGAAGGTGGGGGTGGGGAGAGGGAGGGGAGCACTAATTTTTAATGTTTCATTCCCTTTCCATCAGGCGTGTTGAAGCACGATCGTGATTGATGGACGAAGGACAGCGGAAGCGGGGGAAATCCATCAGTGGGGGACAGCGGGAATCAGAGAGAGGTTGCGGCGCCGTCAGCGGTAGACCCTCCTCCCCAGATGAATGAACCCCCTCTACCTTCAAAAAAGGCCCATCTGAAGGATATAGATCAGCTGACAAAGCTGCCGTGAGAAAATAATGCTTCAGTGGACAGAGAGAGCGAGAGAGAGAGAGAGGGAGAGAGAGAGAGAAATGGAAAGAGAAATGGAAAGAGAGAGAGGGAGAGTGGGGGGGAAACGGGTGTCATTAATTAGGTGTCCGTCTTTCACACACGGTTGTACACAGGGCCTTTCCGCACTCTGCCTATTTTTAAACAGTACTTCACCGCTGGACTGTTGAATAATTTACCACCTCTGTGTCTTTGAGGTGTAACGCTCACTCTGACACTTTGGTTGTATGTGTGTGTGTGTGTGTGTGTGTGTGTGTGTGTGTGTGTGTGGACACAACTGGACGGTCCAAAGCCTGCTGCTGCTGAGGTTGCAGGGAGGGTCTTTTTTTTGAAGCTATACGACATAAACAAATGCCACCACAAAAAGCTTTTTCTTCTCGCACCGTCAAAAACTTGACAAGGGTCCCCAAGATATGTACCTTCATGGTTAGCTAGGTTCAGATGAATTGAGTGTCCTTGTCAGATTTTTGATATGAGTGTTTTGAATACCCTTGCGATGGGACAAGATGAGCAAGTATTGAATGTATGCCTATAATAAGGTGCTCATAGACAGAATTCAATCATGGTTACATGCTGTCAGACGGCTAAATTTTAGTGCACAAGGCCTCTCTTACTAACTAGTACTCACCCACGACTCACTCATTCACTCACTCCATTCACTCACTTCCAAGGACTTGCAGCAATGCAGCCTGGGAAATGAGACTTAGACACGTGCTGAGATTCCGTTGACAAATTATTTGCCACAATGTGATGAGAAGGCCACATGGGAGAGTAGCCATGTTAAACCTTACCTCAAATGTAGGCACTCGAGCTTGTCGGACAGCGAGGAGGTTAGGGGGCTTCACTTAATCATTGTAATTGATGCAGTCGCACATTTTCAGGCATTCTTTTTTGGAGCTACTGAGGCATATCCCGGTATTTATGACAGTTATAGTAATGGCCCTATCACATTTGTCCAGCAGATAATGTACCCCCTGGATCGTTCCGTTTCAGTTTGGGAAAGAAACAGCCTTTGAATTTTGTTGTTGCAGCTCTTAGAATGTAACATTTGACAAATAACACAGATAGTCATGCATATTTTTGTATGGAAGACACCCAATATTGATATACCTACAGCATTTGCAAATTGTTTGTCCATACTCAGTGATGAGATTAATATTGATTATTGGTCCCTGCTCTCATCAGTTTATTAGACAGAATTGCCAGCAGAGTTTTTGACTTAACCACTGGTTTTATCTAAAGATGTCTAATCTATAGCAAGTGTGCATATTTTCATTTGTTGTTTCATCTGACTTATAGCAAAATTATAGCCAGCACACTGGTACATGGGTACATGACAATAATGTATATGACTGCACAATCACGGTATCCAAATGTTTGACTCAACCTGAATGTCACCTGGCTCACAGTCAGTGCAGGACAAAGGAAGTCACACGTTGGGAAGAGGTGAGGTGAAGAGCGGTGCGGTGGTGAGTGCGGCACAGCTTCCCCATCTGGGCCTGGCCTAACTCAGCGGGCATGAGATCACGGATTGGTTGGTAATTACCTCTTAATCCCCCGCTCCACTTAGTGGCTGAGCCAGGTTTACTTCAAGGTGGTTAGCTATAGGATGACACTCTAGGTGCTGCTCTGTGCTTTGACTTGAGGCTAATCCCAGTGTCTCCCTGCCATTACAGTAAGTGTTGCTGTGCTGTGCTGTGTGTGTGTGTGTGTGTGTGTGTGTGTGTGTGTGTGTGTGTGTGTGTGTGTGTGTGTGTGTGTGTGTGTGTGTGTTGTGGTAGTGTAATCTGTGGTTGTGCCTGAAGTGTAAGGCCGGCTTTGAACAAATGGGGTCAAGGCTTTTGGTGAGTTTCATAGCTGTAACAAAGACAGTGCAGGCCTTTCAGACAGAGCGGCTATGTGTGAAATACAGTAGTGTGCTGTTTAAAACAAGTTAAGAGATACAGTACAGGCAAGCCAAGGTAACCACTCAGAATGACTAAATAATATTCTGCCACAGAATAAGTTTATTATTTAATGACAATAAACACTGTACTTAACTCAGTTACTTTATACTGTATTTACTTGCTGAATGAGCATACAGTACATGACTTGTGTATTGTGTACTGTTATACACTTGGCCTTTTTAGATTTTTTTTGTGATAAAAGTACAGTTACAGTCCAGTTTCTTTATTGTTAGCAGCCACTCACAGGATGCTTTATGGAAAAGTTCCCTGTTGACCATGTTTTCTTCGCTGCACTTTGATTCCCATGCTTAAGCCTCTCCTGTCTACTCACCCAGAATCGAAAGCAACTTGCTGTTTATGTTGCAGGTGCTTTTTATTTTTCCTGCATTTTTTATGAGACTTGCTTTTCCTTTCCCATGCCCCTTTTTTCTTTCTTTTTTTACCATGAGATTCAATGATTTGGGCGCATGAGCTTCACTGCACATCCATCTCATACTGGTGAACAAATCTGTGATATTCCTTTTTTAGCCCAAAAGCATTTTCTTTTATTTCATTTTTATGAAAGCACAGTGCTGTGGTCAAGTGTTGCTGGCAGGTATTTAAACTTGTGAACCATCCATCCGTTAATACACACACACACACACACACACACACACAAATAAAATAAACCTATCAAGTTTAAATTGACACTGACCACATGTATTTTGAGGGATGCTTTTTTTGTTTTATCAAATAATAGTGAACTCTAACTTCTAAAGTTACAAAAGCATTCCCATGGAAACCTGTTTGGCTGTGCCGTCTCTAAGAGACTGTATCTACGGTCAGGAGTCCACAGATGACTGGTGTAGATTATGTACCTTTTTTCATGATGAGAGCTGCATTTCTCAATTGTTCATGTACTATCAACATTGTAGTGAGTGTGAAATAACAATATTTCATTGTATTGACACATACCATTCTCTATCATGACAATGCTGAAAAGGTGGGTCACTATTGACCCCAGTCACACCTGTGCATTTTCCCCCTAATAAACCCAAGGTGTAGACCTAATATGGTTGTCTTTTTATTTGGTTTACCCAAAACCAATAGCCTCATTAGTTGTTCTTATATTGATGTAAATATAACTGTTGCATGGTTCCATTTGTGCAGACGAGACAGTGGTTACAGTATAAGCTTAACTGTAAATAATTGTTTTGGTTTTGACAGTAATATGTTGCATTCTCAACAGTTCCTTACTGTATAAGTTGTGCAGAGTAGATTATTGTAGAATTTATTTTTTTCAACATCACAATACTGCATGTGCTGAGTAGTATGTTACTGTTGATTTTCAACGCATGTTGCAAGCTCAGTCTGTAAGTCTGGGTCTTTTTTGTTGTGGTTGTTGCTGGGTTTGAAAGGGGACAATGACTATCAGGTTAATGTGCATGTTATCTATCTTAGTTACCTAGCAGTGGGACTGGGCAGCACTGCCCTACTTTAGTCCATGACAACAGATCAGTGCCATTTCGGTTTTTCATGCTTTACTGACTCACATAGTAATTGAGTAATTGACAACATATTGAAAAATGAAAATGGTAAGTGTCATATCACCAGTTTGTTGTGTTAATTATTATTACTGAGAGAATACAATGTTAGTGCAGAAGTGATGTGCTGAGTCAATGTTTCATTGTTTGATATTTTATTTATAGATTTTTAACAACTGAAAAAGGACCATTTCACTCATCTTTCTTTGTTTTCTCAAAATGTAATGTCATGTGCGATTGTTCTTGGGGAAGTCATCCTGAAATCATCAGTTAGTGCCTGCATTTCCTATTTAAACATCCCCCGGGTTACTGAGTAAAATCGTACCATTTCTATGCAAATGAGGAACCTCTGTAAAGGAATTTGGCAAAGGCCAAATGAAATGTCAATTCCTTGATTGAATTTCCCCCTAAAATGTCAAAACCCCTGGTCATCTAATGTCAAAAACGAGCCACAATTATGACATCCTTGATTAAGCATGACCTCATGTAGTGTTTATCCTTCTAGACCGGGAGGACTGTTGGGCTTTAATGGTGGCCGTGGTTTCATAACCCCTGACATCAGTGGTGGCGTTGGGCCTGGCCAAAGACTTGGGTGAATTTGTTTCATTTCTAAAGGTTGAGCTGGGGGCGTCTGTGAGTGGATTCTCTTTCTTGTTGGTAAATGTTACGCTTCAAAGGCAGCTGCCCACTTCAATCGGTCCAGCCGGACATTACAAAGAACCGCAGAACGACGAGCAGCCATCTACGAGCGCGAAAAAAAGAAACAACCCCTGCCCTTCGAAATCCACCCCTGCCCCATGCCTTGTCTAGCTCAACCTCACTGTAAAAGTCTGAAAATGTAAGCAACTGTACCAAGTACCAACACAGTAACCCACCCCCACTGACTCCTCCACTGATGCCCAAGCTCCTTAACCACACCAACACACACACACACACATGGGCGGGCACGAGTACACACATAAATGGCCCTCCTTTAGTGCCTGCCATTCTCCTGGTCGGAAGCCATGGTGTTGCCCACCAATTAGCCATGTCATGTGATCGCTCTGTTCAGAGTTCAAATGGCAGCTGTGTGTGTGTGTGTCCCTATGGCGCCTCAGTGTCCTGCTCACTCAGACATGGCTGAGGGGGGAGGCGGATAAGATGTTCTGCCATATTGTGTGCTGTCGTGAACGCTGGACGGAGACATTCAGACCTGCAAAACCTGAGAGTGGTCTCTCTGGTTTAATGTATTCTGTTATCTGCACACACAGCACCTACATCACCTGTGTAGGTTAGTCAATTTACACTTTATCCACTGGAAACTACACACAATGTTCTCCTCTTACACTCTTTAATATTTGTTCTTGAACGCTATACTTTTTAATCATTTTTTTGTTCTAGGTTTCATTTTTGAATTTAGCCCCAGACATAAGGATACAGTATAAAAACACAGCTACTGGTCTCCACCAACAAATCATATGAGTAAAACATATGAAAACAAAGTAAATGAGTCATAACATCTTGCATCAATGCCACTGTAAAGCCGCCACCCACTAGAGTACAGTATCTAGTCTGTCATGAGAATTTTACCCATTTACCACTGTGCTGCAGATGTACTGTAGAGTAGTGAAGGGTGGAATTGTGGATGTCATCAGAAAGGGAGCAGGATGAGTGTGACCCTGCGTGACATTTTACGGACTTTTGTGTGATGGTGCATGGGCGAGATATTAGCGCCATTTAAGTGCAGTCGGCTATTTTTGGGGGCCAGCAGCACTCTCTTTGAAACGCTCTGAGCCGTGCAATCCAAACAAACTCGCTAAATGCAAACATTCACAAATGAATCATTTATCATCCCATTTATCGGTTAATCCACTTTATGTATCCCCCACCCTACCCCACTCCTTTACTTTGATGCACGTTGGGGTTTTAGGCCACAAAGAAACACTCAAAGAGGCAAAAAATAACTCGGAAAAATGAACAAAGTGCAGGCACGCTGCTCTGTTATTTTTTAAATTATGAAATATTCAAAGGAATTTATAGACTGGACAGCAGTGGTCCTGTCAAAACCACAGGTTTGTAAGACGTGGAGCTTTTGAAATGGAAAAGAAAGGAGGGAAAATGTGTGTGTGTGTTTATGTGTGCGTATGTAGGGAAAAAAAAGGGCACAATATGTCTATGAACGTATTTGTATGCGTGCATCTATGTGTACTTGTATGTGCGTGCATTCAGTATGGTTGGTGTAGGGAGTAGGAGGTGGGGGCCACCTATTTTAATAATTGATTGAAGTGGATTTAAAAGGATTCCAGCTTATCAGGGGTCTCCTCTTGTGGGGTATTGGGATGTGTCATGGTTGGTTTATTTTGAAGGATCTTGACTAAAGATAGCAAGAGAGAGAGAGAGAGTGTGCGAGAGAGAGAGAGAGAGAGAGAGAGAGGGAGAGAGAGAGAGCAGAGAGCACTGTGTGTACTCTAGTCACCGCCTCAAGATGTGCAGAGTAAGCAGGTGGGGGCTTATTGAGGTCTGTCTGTATTGTACTGCAATTTCACGGCAAAAGCAGAATACCCCATTCAAGCCCACCTTTCCTCTAATCTGGTCTCAGCCACAGAGGTCTAAGCGTTCTATTGTAATGAACACTTCCAAGACTTCAACCAAATTATGAAAGGGGGCTGAGAAAGTGAAAGCCCTTGGAAAAGTAAGGATTGCAGATGCGATGGAAACAAAATTGTAGTCCTCGCAGTAAGGCACAATTTGAGTAAGACGCAATTTGAGAAAGACTCAACTGTGTTTTCATTTGAGGTCAGCAAACAAACAAGAGAATTAGTATTGCGCAACGCATGTGGCTGGAAAGAGAGTGAATATCAAGATGATGTTGTTATTTCTCTCGACAAACTTGCTCGGTTGTGAAATGATGACCAATTATGGGGCCATTAATGCTTTGGCCCCCATAACACTTTTTTGTCACGCAAACAAGGATATTTTGGGATGCATCAGATGCATCTGAGGAGACACCCTAAGCCATCATCTCCTTAATGAAGACCGCTGGCCCAACCAAAGCCTTTTGAAATGGCAGCAACCCAAAAATATGAGTGATGTCTGCAGAGATGGAAGCAGTGTGTCTGCATTGGTAGCTGCAATCTCTTTTGTCTGTCTGGAAATTCAGAGACTGTAAGTATGTTTGAGGGTTGGTTGAAGATGGTTCTCATGGAAATACTTTTTACTCTGCATGCATGTAGATCAGATATCAGGGTAAAGTTTGTCAAATGTTTGCATGTTCACTCCTGGTTTAAGACCATTTTCCCATTGGTTTGAAACATTAATCTAGACCACACATGTCTGAGCTTGTAACCTACAGCATACAATTTCTCAGTATGGCGTTAATCTGGTTGCTTTAGCTCTAATAGAATCAAGGTCACCATTGCCCACATGCCAGAGAACCTCAAGGAACTGAAGCTTTGGGCAAATCACGTTTGTTTGTAAAGGACCCCGCTTTGTCCACCAAGCCTGGCTTGCCACTTAGAGATGCAGCACTTAGAGTGGGCTACAAAGGCTGGGAAACCCCCCAGCTTTTAATACCCACACATATGTGCTCCCTTGTTGCCCCTGAGCATCTGATTTATTATGATGGTCTCATTCAAATCTAGAGCAGCACGTGCGTGGGACACAGGATATTTCACTTCCTCTCCCTTTCCTCTCTCCTTCTTCATCTGCCTCTTCTCTTCCCTCCTTTCTCCAGTGACGGTTCCAGGGAGCTGTCTCACAAAGCTGGCTTGGCCTTGACGCATTCACATGCGGTGTGCCACGGAAAGAGAACGAGAGAGAGAGAGAGAGAGAGCTACGACTATAAAAAGTATTTTGCCTCCAGCATGGAATGCATCCCAAGACCGCAAACCCATGCCAGAGGATGGGGGCTGCGGATAACGGGTGGAGAGGATGGAGATGTAGATGGGCATGGGGGGAGGTAGATAGGGAAATTGCCTTGGACCCGAGGGTTGGTTGGTGGAGGCCATCTGCTCATAGCCCACCCTCCCAACTCTCCAGCCCCCCCCCTCTCCAGAGCGGAGCTGCTCTTTAGCAGCACTCTGGCAGCTCAGGACCATCATTGGAGTGGTAACGCAGGGCTGCGCCTCCGCAGTCAAATCGCCGGCACCGGTGGGTGGACGACTGCATGCACCCACTGCCGGAAACCTCCACCGCTGTTTCTCAAAAACACTTGTTTTTCCCATCTGTCCATCCACTCTCCTCCACACCTAAGTTGAGTGTGTAGGACAGAGATGTGATAATATCAGCTCTTGTCAAAACAGTTTCGTTGAGAGGATCTACATAAAACCAGAGAAGTGACTAAAGAAATGGTGGCACTAGCGAGGGAGAGAGGCCTAATTAATTCAAAGACCCACGTGAGAATAGCACGTCACCTTCCATGTCATGTGCTTTCAGATCCACAGGCCCCAGCGGTGGTTATGTGGGCTTTAGTGGCATGGCGACCTAATGAAAATTCAGACCTGAATGACTTCTCCCAGAGGCGCACATTCCCACGCTCAAGAACCTGAGCCGAGCGAAAGGAGCTTAGCTCAGGAGTGCAGCTAAGTGAGAGCACTGGCTAAAATGCTGCCTTTGAAGTTTTGGTCTGCTCCAGAATGACCCCAGATTATAATTTAATGATTGCAGAGTGGTTGGCGGCCGGCCCACAGCTAACTAAAGAGCTGCGTCGGGATTAACAGTAAATCTACCATAATTCACAGACCAGCAGGGAAGATACTGTGGTGTTTCCAGTAGACCCAGAACATTGTGAAAATAAAAACCATAAAATTTAGGTCCAGAACTGAAACTAATACAGGAATAAAATATTTATGGTTTTAAAGTAATGTACCATGTTACAATATTTTGGTTTTGGTGTACTTTGACAATTTCCCCTTATGTTGTAAGATGGATTTGCAAGGACATTAGCCTGTCACTGGGGATAGGGATGGGTGGAGTGAGGGGATGTCTTCTGCTGAAGTAGGGGAGCTTGAAAGACATGAACATAGACATAATTGAATGAATTCAGTTAAATCTGGGTAGAAATCAGTGAGCAGAAGAAGTTTCTAACCTTCATCAGCAACCTCAGTTATTTGGATATCACAGAAGGGGGGTGGTGGGAAATGGACACATGACATGATTAACTGAAATCTGACCCAATGGCGTTACTTTTGGGTATGCTATACCATCCAAAATGTAGATTCTGGAAACTGTGGAGACCCAAAACTGTAAACTGTGCAACACTGAACGTTTGTATAACAGAGGAGACAATTGATACAATTACTGTTGAAAGCCTACCATATCTTAATGTATTTAGTTCCTTAGCTTGATCCAAATGGCCTTTATGACTTGGAAGGGGTAGTTCACTCAAACACAAAATGTCCTAATTGTCTCTTTACCATGAAAGGCAGCTAGTAGTCTTGTGTCACTGACATGCGTTTTGGATGTGTTTTGGATGTTTGGATGAGTTTTATCCTTATGTGTTTTGGATGTTTGGATGAGTTTTAGACCCATTTAAATAGGCCTACACTTAAAACACAAACCGGGATGTTTCATTCTGAATGTTTTGAACGGTATGAAACCCTAGCCTGATAAAGCCAGACTCACTACTTCTGGTCTTCTACTTCTGGTAAAGTCTGGCCTCTCATAATTGGGAAACGTTTCCAACTCTAGCATCGTAACGGGTGTAACAGAACAAATCAGGTTTGTTTGTAAAGGATCCCGCTTTGTCCACCAAGCCTGGCTTGCCACTTAGAGATGCAGCACTTAGAGTGGGCTACAAAGGCTGGGAAACCCTCCAGTTTGCAGGTGTTGCTACTACCGTTTACCACATTCACTTTCTATTTCAATCTTGATAGTATTATCCCCTTTCATTGCTAATTGGCCCATCACCCTTTGTGCCCCGAAGGAAACATCTTAACATATACTTTTAAATCACAGACATGATACTGAATAAGAATGAGCTTTAAACAACTTTTGTCTTTGCAAATATGTGGGTGCTGTCATTTCTTTAAACCACAAAAGAGCATCTTTATCAAGCAAGAGGCAGTACATTTTTTGCTTTAAGGATTTATTCTTACATTGGAGGCCAGCATTATGTAAAGGTGCTACAGCTTTGTCAACAAGGCCAAAGACACACAATAAAGGCAGTTTGCTGTTTTAGAACCCGTAAAAAACATCACATGTCCAATAGTGTCACCCTAGATGTTGAACTGGAGACCAATTCTGGGAACTTTGTGGTTGTAACCAAATGTGCAACACATTGTTAAATTTGTCTACTTTTGGTGTTTGTATGTATGCATAATTCTTTTGTTTACTCCGTGAATTTTAGTCATAGAACCAGGAATGCTTGTTTTGATCTCTTTTTGCTGCCACTCTTTTAATAACATTTTATTAGCTAATCTACTACCTCTATAAAAATTCTAAGTAAATAATAAAAAAAGAATCTCTGTAAAAAACAAAAGGAGAGAAAAGAAAAATGAACATAAAGCCATCCCAAAGAGTTGCTCCATCACCATTTGCATTGAAACATGCAAGGGGCGGGGTTAAGTTCCCAGTCTTGTCAGGAGAACCGTCAGAGGTCATCCTCGACCAATAGGACGTCCAGTAGAACTCTGGCTCTGGATCTCCATGCTTTGAGGGCCCTTGGAAGCTCTGATATACTATGAGTGGAATTCATATGCTGTTGTTCTTTTAAAAAAATAATATAATGTATTTTGTAAATGTATTATATTGATTGTGGTTCTTAAAAACAAATGGAAGTCCTTTCCATTTGCCCTTGGTTTTTAAGAGGGTTTAAAAAGGAATATCTTAAATAGTTATCTGCATGTATAAAATGTTAGATGTTGGGCTAGAATTTTGGCAGTTCAGTGAAAATAAAGGTTGGGAGGGCTTGTTAAGTGCAAGGGAAAAAACACAACAATATGTACATGCATTATATAAGCATAGTGAACAGTCCATTTATGTTATTGTTGTTTTGTATGGAAGTAATAAGTGACATAAGTGTTTATAATATTCCAGATCCATCCACATGCCAAAATTGGAATCCTGCTCCAATGAACCACCACATCCTAAAATTCCTATAAAGATATATATTAATATCTATTATTTCTCTATAGTTTCCCCATTCAGTCAGTGCCACTTAGGTGTGACAAAATACTCTCCCTGCCTCCCTTCTCTGCTTATTGCCTTCGAGTGTTGACCTGAACCCAGAGCTTCCAAGGGCCATCTCGGCTGGCACCTTGACTAACATGCTGGACGCTTCTAACAGTCCATTTCCTCTCTCCAAACCACAGTCGACTTCCTGTCCTCTGCCCATCCAATCAGAGTCTGCATTGCTGAGCCCTGGCTCCTTCTGTTCCCGTTCCAGAACATTCCACTGAGACAGCCAGCATCACCCCAACACCCTAGGCTAAGTCAAGTTAACTATACAAGGGCTTTACAAAAAAGCTAACTTTAACAGCCATACAATGGCTAAACATAAACCATATCTCTACCATCATTTTATTTAAAATACATTTTCTGTGTTTAATTGTTATCTCTTTTTTCCATATCTGTTGTTGGTGATTGTGTTTTTCTTTAGGTGGTCATTCATCACTGTTCCAAATTTGTCTTTGTTCTACTGAAAGTTTGTTCAATATGTTTTATTTGTTTGTTTCACTAAGTCGTTTTTGAAGCAGTGTTGTTAGTTTCAGGTGTGGCAGAGGTGGTCAGTGTGCAGTGGGGGGCGGGGGGTGTAGGGTGTGGGTAGAAGTCAGTTATGGGTTGAGGGTGGGGTTTTGTGGGGGGTGGTGGGTGCTATCCGCTGTCAGAGGAAGTGTGTGGGGCGGTGGAGGGCGAGCGTCTGCGTTGTCGTGTGGGCGTCCAGGAGCGCTGCGACCCCTGCGACCCCTGCGACCCCGGCCTCTGCTCCTGGGTGGCGCGCTGCGCCAGCAGGCCCTGTAGGAAGTCGCGCTGCTGCTGCAGGATGGTCTGAGACAGCAGGCCGGGCAGGGCCTGCAGGCTGCCGCCGATGGCGTCCAGCTTCTCCTCCAGCGTGCCGATGCGCTTGTCCAGCTCCTCGCTACGCTCCTGTAGCTCCGACACCAGGTCGTACATCACATTCTGGGTCTGGGGCGTGGTTGAAAGGTTGAGAAAGAAAATGAAAAGAAAAAAATGCAGAAAGAGAGTGGAAAGATAACAAATATGAGGGAGGACAGGATTGGCAATAAAAGAAAAGAAAAAAATGGTTGTTAAATGATAGAGAGAATGGGAGAAAAAGCAACAAAAAAGAAACAGGATGGAAAGAAATATATATAACAGGTTATGAAAATGAGAGCAAAAGTAATAGCAGGATAGAGCGATAGAGGAGGGAAATAGGAAAAGGAAAACATAGAAAACTTTCCACATTGATATCTGAGGAGTAACCACACAATTAAGTAAACAGACCAGTAGCACTACCAAGCAGAGCAGTCAATAATTCATTATCTCACTTGATTTACGAGCACTGAGGATCTGAATGACGTATAAACCTGGCAGATGCACAAACATGAAGGGAGATTTTGGGGCCATTCTTCATTCTTACCTTGGCCAGGTCGACCAGCGTGTTCGCCTGGTCGTTCAGCTTCCTCTGCTCCATCTTCACACTGCGGAGTCTGTGGGGGAGAGGTGGAGTGGTGCGTTAGCACACAACATGATGGGGAGGGTGGTGGGGCGGCTGATTCACCAGAGACTGAAGATGGAGAGGGAGGAAAGAAAGAGAGGTAGGGTGTGTTCAAGAGAACTCGACATGCACATGTCCTCCCATGTCCAGACTCTGAAGGAAATTAAATAAAACTAAACTAAATAAATAAATAATAATATACACATAAATATAAGTGCAAACGCAAACATGCAAACTTATTCAGCCACAGGGGGCATGGGAAAGAGGAAACGTGTCTCAATTTGTGAGAACGTTCTCAATATAATGATTCGCTGATAAATGACTCGCTCTTTTTTATCTAATTCCTCCCCTCTCCCACTCTCCCTCCATCACAATAGGTGCCGCATTCTCCCTTTCATAAGTGCAAACAAGTAACGTCTCAGAGGACTCCAGAAACCACATTATCTTCAGATCAGGTTGTGTATGCCATGACAGCGACTCAAGGTTGCAGGAGAGGTACATCAGTAGGCACTGCAGATAGGGATGGGATCAGAGTTATGAATATCAAAGAGCACGAAAAATAATTAAATGTGTAAATTGCTGGGGCAATTTGGTCAAGAATTCATAAAACTGGACACAGCTAGAAAGCTTAAAATGGGCCCAACACAAATGTCACTTGAAAGGTCATTCTGACAATAGAATAACTTGGAATTTTCATGAGATTCGATGAAACAATTACAAAAAAGGCCACACTATACCACTCTTTATCTGACTAGCAGACCCGGGACTCATGTAGGGGAGGTAGCCTTTGAGTCAAGTAAAGTTAATAAAAACAAGTTCTTTCCATGCTGCAATTGTTCAAAGCTTAGGCGGCATGGATTGTGAATGAAAGCACCTTCGAGAACAATCAGAGGCAATCTGCGAGAAAGGTTAAGAAACTAAATGGGTTTTGTTTTGCTTTAATCAGCACAGATGTTGGAACTTTACCGGCATAATAACATGGTGCTGTGCACACAATGGGGCAGCGAGGTGGGTGAGTCACTCTCGCCTGCTCCCTGCACAAACAGATGAGGAGATTACAAGCGTCCAGGGGGAGGAAACCGTTGGGTGCTGCTGCGTCCACAAGTGATGGCAGGTAAACGCTATGGACAGAAAGCTGGACACCGTCTTACTAACTAACTAATGTTTTGTTACTTATGGTGCAACAACAATGGTGCGGCAATGAGCTCTGAGTGAGAGGGAAACGTGTTGGCCACCACACCTTCCAAGACAAAACCCGGAAAGGGAAGGTTGTGTTTGTATAGGACTATGCAGGGGAGAGGTTGTGTGAGAATGCATTAGGCAGATGTGGTTACCATTTTCACTGAATAACTCTACACACTCCATATGCACATCTCAGCTTATTTAATGTAACATGGAAATATTTTTATTTTACTAGAATATAATCAGTGTTTGTGTCACACTGTATTGCCCTTACATGCATGTCAAATGGTCGTCTACATCAGTCAAATGTGGTGGAAACAAACATACAGTACATGAAGGGCACAAGAATCTATCACTACAGACTGTCATGGGCTTGATCTTAAAGGGCAACCTCCCAGTGGGACCCCTCATATGAAAGAAGGCAGTGAAATCCACTGGAGTGTCAGCTCATTTCAGGGCAATTAGCAAGCAGTCTCTTTTAACTGTGTGTTTATCAGGCAGCCATGTGTGAGCGACCCGTGACTCCCTGCTCCATTCCCCGTCCACCCCCATTTCAAGCTCCACGAACCTTAAACGTGGCAAAAGGTCACTTTGCAAACAAAATAAAAACGCTTTCCAGAGTACAGCCAGACACACATCAATCAACCTCTTACCCCCCCCCCCCCTCCACTCTTCCTCCCACTGTTCTTCATGCCTCGTCCTAACCACCATCTCTTCATGCTCCTGTGCACAATGCCAATGACAGCCACGTTCTCGTAAACACCCCAAAGCATGTAGCAGTGTACTAGTTGTGATTTCATTTTTATTTTTCAGGAAAACAAACACACAAAATAAATATGCACATAAATGTGAGCGTGCTTCATAACAATGGGCTCCCAATTTTGAGACGTCCAAAATTGGTCAGTGTTGGTCCCTTGGCAGGCCAGAGCTCCATAAGGGTGTCCTGCAGCTGACAAGGAGAGTGACCGTTCCAGCGGAACACCGTGTCCGTCCCTATTTGAGGACCGCGCAGGAAAGTCAGGCTTTATGGAAAACTTTCAGGTGTGGGCTGTTTGTCGAAATTTATGATTGTATGCATTAAGGCCTGGGCAGTTTTTATGGGGCCCTATAAAACCCAAGTCCAAATGCATTATATACAAATTGATGTGCTCAGCAGAACATCTCATTCCCACAGCCAAAATAAAAAAGGGGGGGAGGGAACGATTCTCTTTCCTAAAGGGAGGACCAAGCAGAGGGGGCAAGGAGGGAAGGAGAAATATTATCCATCATTCAAGTGAAATCCACCATCAGGGTGATTGAATGTCCTTGCTGCGTTGGCCAAAACCAATTTGTGGGATTGTAATTGTGATAAGGTATGACTGTGGGGATAGGTATTTAAGAGAAAGGCACAGGTGGAGGTGAGACAGGGTCAGGGGACGAAGGCGGTCAGTGCAAGCCGTTATGGAGGTCTGGACAGGTTTGGGTTGCATGATCGGATTCTGCGGGAGAAAGCTGGTGCATTTGAAGCTTGGCAAGATGCTGTTTCCTACTTTTTCTGTTTTTTCTTGGTTCCAACTTTGTATTGAGGCTCTGAATGTGCATGTGTGTGTGTGTGTGTGTGTTTGTGTGTGTGTGGGGGGGGGGGGGGGGCAATGCATTCATTAACTCAAAAACAGGTGGACTTCTCTCGTGAGGGCAAACCGAAAAAAGAAAAGAAAAAGGGATGGTCATCCAGCATCCAGCTTCAAACTTCATGCACGTAAACAAATTATGTCAATCATGTCTGCTGTTCACAGCGACCCAGAAACAAAAGGGGTGAAGAGGAGAGAGTGAGGCACTGACAGTATAAAGGACAGGAAAGACACAACTTACTTCTGAGCTCTGTACGTTGATTGGGCAAAACAAAGACAGAATACAGAACAGAGGTTTTAGGAAAAAACCCTCAGATGTACACAGAGTAACACTTTTCAAAGCAAAGACAGGAGAAAACAACGTTCTATCCACAAGCTTTGTGAACAGACTAAATTTAGATTCAAAGAGCTCCTACAGACTGCGTTGCTTGGTCGTTATTTGATCGTTATGAGAAAAATACTGTTTCATATCACTTCCTTTTTTGTCTTTATTTTTCTACTGTATGTAGACTGCTGCAGCAGGGAGTTTATTCAAGTTTCAAATAGGGGACCAGGAAGAGAGTGAAAGATAGAGTTTGGCTCTATTCAACAATACCGCCCCCTTAGAAATAAAAACAACCTGCCTAGTAGCCGCTTTCTTGTAACTGTCTGACTTCAGACAGGCTTGGCAGGGAAAACACACACTGGAGACATTTCTCCCAGCCGCCCCAACTCAGAACAAGGAGTGCAGCTCCTCTCACTTTCCCTTTTCTATTCTGTGTGTGTGTGGGGGATTTAAAAAAAAAGGTCTATAAGCTAGTGAAAGGAAAGCCATGTTCAGGACTGTTAGGAGCTCACTCGGGAGTTGTGAGCCGCTGGTTAAGTGCTGCTGCTCCACTGACTCAGCTCTGCGCCACCTAAGACTGCGCACCTGCACCATTACCTGTAGAGCGGCTCGCTCACTCACTCGCTCTGTAAAATCACTCCCGAAAAAAAAAGAAAACCACTGACAGTGTTGCACTTCATATTTGATGCTTCATTTACGGACAAAGCTATTTCTCGTTTTAAAGTGGCTGTCGCAATTTTTTTTTTTTTTTTTTTTAAAAAAAGACAAATACAGCACTTGAGGAGAAAAATAAAAAAAGACGGGGATCCCGCTTGCACTCACTGGTGAATAGCCTGCAGGAACTTGCGTTGGTGTTTGCGGACCTTGGCGTGGTCGATCTTTCTCACCAGCTTGGTGTGTTTGTAGATGAGCCATGTTTCCCTGAGTACGTTAGCAGCCGTGTTTTTGACCTGCAACACAGGTAAGCACAGGTGCATCAGTAATAACACCTGTGAAAAAGCACTGTGTTGATGACGGGATGAGCCAGTCCACAAAGTGTGTGTTTTATTAACGTTACGTCATTAACGTTTAAATACAAAACTAGGGTTAAAAAAAGTAAATATGCCATGAAACATATACTATGCAATAATAATGTTTAAGTTAGTAATTATGTTATAACAATAATGTTATTACTACATGTATTACAACGTCATCATTTATTAAGAACTAACAGTAAATCATCTGGACTATACCAAATAAACACACTATTATAAAAATGTAAGTGACTTCATGTCTATAAACAATCAATTGAAGACCAAGCTGGAAACTGATTGACATTAATGCCTTTAATATCTTGGTTCAAAAGAACCAAAAAGTTATGTACAGGACATGAAAGACAGATAAGTAGTCTCCTGTGGGCACAGCATAAGAAGAACACACTTTAGCACTTCAGCAGGCCTCCCCAAGCTGACAGGACTCACTCTTTTGCAGAGCTGAGTGTCCATCATAAAGTTGTGGACATGTTTCTCCGCCTTGGTCAGCTCCAGCTTCCTGGCCACCACAGCAACCACCAGCGCTGTGCAGCCAGCCCCCTGCGGGGGAAACAGATGACACAGCAGCTTTAGTCAAAACGGCCACTTGGCATCACTGCTCATGTCTGTCTCCAGTCGTAATGGATGCTGGAGCACAATGGGCCTGACCCTGAAACATTCTGATATTTTAAAATCTGTTTTGTTTGTTATCATATCTTTTTTTATTTTATTCTTTTAAGACAAGCGGAAAATTATGCAAACCACATACATATTAAATCACACAAATACAATTAAATCAATGCATATCAAGTAGGATTGTGTGCAAGCATAAAAAGTGCCTAATAATAAGTTAAACTTTGTGTAACGATAGGTCTCCCACCCTGTTTGCCATGTCTAATTTGTATAAAAGCATTCCAATCACTGACCAAAGTCCTTCATTCAACAGTAAACAGATACTGTATGTAGACATCATCACAAGGAGAAAGTCTGAATAAATTGCTTTTGCATGAGGTCCAGTGAGCCAACTATTGGACCAGCTGTCCATTTTAAACAGCTTCTCTGACAATGCCACATTTTGGTCACGCCACTGGAGCCTTCCATGAACAATAATAGTGGAACTTTTGTAACTTGTAAACTGAAACTGTCAAATTTTAATTAATTAGTAGTTGGGTTTCAGATTTCAAAACAGCACTAGATTTGCAGTCAGTAAAGTAGTGGGCAGTATTCATTCTTGTTATTTGAGATCAAACAACTCATGGCCATCACCAATAGGTTAAAAATGGTCACAATCCACCACCCGTGTCTGACTGGTCCTAATTGACTCACCTGGTTTGCCATCTGGGCACAATCCCTAAATTATTTATTCCGTTATTCAGCAATTCAGCTTCTGTTGTGTGTTTGTCGCACAAAGGATTAGCCTTGTAAACTGATCTAAAGGCAAACGGTGATAGAAAATATCTTGATTGTAAGTGTGTGTGTGTGTGTTTGTGTGTGCGTGTCTGTGTTTTGTGCATGTGTCTGTGTGTGTGTGTGTGTGTGTGTGTGTGTGTGTGTGTGTGTGTGTGTGGGTGTTTGTCTCTGTGTGTGTCTACTGTAGCCGCCTGCGTGGCACGCATGTGAGTGTCGTGTGTGACAAAACCGAATGTTACCGGAGTTCAACTATGAAATTGATCTCCATCACGCTTTGCTGGCACATTGTGCCGCGGCACATGACAATGAGGGCCGTTTATGTGGTGTGCTTAAGGGCCCGCGTGCTGATTAAGAGCCCGGGTTGTGTCGGGTGGACAAAAGAAAGGGCGGATGGGGGAGACGCACCATGATTCCTGTCAGGAGACAGACGCCCTTCCCACAGTACGTGTTAGGCACCATGTCCCCATAGCCGATGGACAGGAAGGTTATAGAAATCAACCACATTGCTCCCAGGAAGTTACTGGTGACTTCCTGTCGGTCATGATACCTAGAGAAGTAATGGAGAGAAGAGAGGAGAGATACTCAGTAAAAGTGAGGTGAGGATGTTTCAAGAAAGCATCCCTACTGCAATACAGTGCTCAAAAGAAGTAAACATGACTACAGTAACAGTGAAATGAGAGCAAACACTATGATTTGAGAGAGCAGCATTTAAAGGCAAGAGTGCTCTGAACTGCTGGTTGCTTATGGGAAAGGTCCATAAACAAGCAGTCGTTCCAGAGACATGAAAACGAGAAATCATTACTGTACTTTCTGGGCTAGTGAAGGTAAAATCCCATTAGTGAAAATTACATTACAGAGAGCTTGAGCAGGAAAGCTGAGAGTGAGAGAGAGTGGATGTGAGAGAGAGAGAGAGAGAGAGAGTACGGCAGGGAAGGAAAAAGCCTAAAAGAGAGAAAGGAAATATGAAGGACAGAAGACAGTGTTTAAGGCTAAAGTAAAGATCATGTGATCTTTCCTCAGTAGCATAGAGTAGCAACGATGCAGTACCATGTATGTATTAACAACTGTAAAAAAGATCTGGAATTAGTCATCAGTTTCCCACCTACAGTATTATAGACAAATTTAGGCAGAAATGTTTCAGAAATCAAGATTTGGCATTCACATAATTCTCTGTAAAAAAGCTGATTTTGTGATTTCAACCATTTCTGATTTCTCAGAGGCTGTCTACTCTTTATGACTTATCATTTTTCATTGCCAAATTAAAAACTGAACAACATCTTGAGTACACTCATTGGGAATGTGCCAGAGTCAATAGACTGCATTAAATTATGTTCATTAAATTAAGTAGTGCATTTACATAAGGAGTTATCTCAGATTCCAGCAGCCCTATGTCTACTTGTTGTCCTCATGGGAAGATTCTAGCCCATGCTGAATGTACTAATGCCCATGCACCAGTCATACGCGCATACTCACTCAACAGGGATGCACTGTTTTAGGGGCTTAATTAGTTACCATTAAACCATGCATCAATGTACTTAATTGAAGGAAATCAATTTGTAATATTCCTAAATGAATGAATTATGTATCGCTTATAAGTTCTGGCAAAAAGTTGGGCCAGAGAAGGAAGCTCCATAGACGAGAATTCAATAATGTGCTGGATTATGAGTTCTTAATTAATGAGAGAGGGCTGTCTGATTGTCTCTGCCTTTAAATATGGCCATATGCTCAACGTCTGTGAAACCCAAGACAGGACGTAAGCATTCATCTCTGCATCATTCTGTCAGTGTTCTCCCTCAGCACTACAAGCCACGTTTTGGGTACGTTGATACCTCCCACACAAGCCCACCACCCCCACCCTCCGGTCGTCTGTAAACACATATTGCATGACGCTATCACGTGACAACAATCCTCAGATTGCCGAGAGATCTGCTGTGGTGTGGATCCTCAGCGCTTTGCGGATCATATGTGATGTCCAATTGCACTTCAAGGGCAATCTGGAAGAGGCGCAGAAGTGCAACATCAATAAAAATTGAATGTTGCTGCGCACATCAATATTCATTTCACTCGTGACGTGGAAGACCAGCCGGCAGAGGGCCCAGGCTTAAATCAAGGTGCCTTCTCTCTGGCAATTTCAAACGAGAGAGAGATAGAGACAGGAATAAGGATAAAGAGAATGGGGGAGTGAGAAATTAAAACAGGGTGAGGGACAGAGAGATGGATGGATAGGAAACAAGGGTAGAAAAGGAAAACAGGAGAGACTGAGAGAATGAATAAATCTAATTCTGTGTTTCTTTTTTACCCCTGGGCTAAGACTTGTCTTCCTTCCCAGGACAGTTAATACAAAGTATACTACCTATTATTCGTGTGAGAATGTGTGAATGCGACACGCACACACGCACACATGCACACACACAAACACACACACACATACACACACACACACACACACACACAGACACACACAGACAGACAGACAGACAGACCCATGTGTTTATTTTCTTTCCCCCAATCAGCAGGCAGAATCTGCCAGTCCTCATTTGTCAAATGCTTTTCCCTCAGCCATCATGTGGAGACTCCCAAGGAGAAAGCCTTTATCTTTCACGAGGAAAAAAAAAAAGAAGAAAAAAAATCATCCAGAAAAAAAAGGAGAGATTGTGGAGGACACACTCCATTAGACATGCAGAAAAGAGAGCGAGAGAAAAGCACTGAAAGAGAGAAAAAGACAGCAAGAATAACACAAAGCATGCGGCTAATGTAATGGCCTCTGCATCTGACATGCCTGACAAAGAGTCACTCCATATGGGGGAGTGGGAAGGTGTAGAGCAGGGAGGGTCGCCTGGCTCTAATTTAAATCACACGGCTCCTCTTTGCCACCGCACCATGGGCTTAACACGGTCAGAAAAACAGAGGCAAGGAGGGGTCTTCCACTGTATACAGTGTCCACTATATACTGTACAGTGGATACAAGTTCCTGTGACACACAAATACTTCTTAGCTTGAATAATCTTTCCTTTCATGTTTCCTTTGAATGTAAAAGCAAAATGAACCGTTGCCGTCTAATCATGAATTAATTGTATGGTTATTTTTCATCTCTAGGTATATGTCCAGCTAACCTGACTCCGCCAGATGGATGCTTCGCATTTGCTCTGCATGCGAAAACTGAAGCTCGCGAGATCAGGATGGTCTCACGAGGCTAATTTCCAGCAGACTTTGAAGATGATCGTGAGAGGGTCGTAAAGGTACACTGAGAGAGATGTGTAGCATGAAGAACCATTGTAATGAACAATGCAATAACAAAGACATGTGGCATTGTACTTGGGTGGTTTAATACAAGGGCACAAGGGCCATAGGTAACATTATTACTTCCCTTGGCCTTGCTATCCACCATACCGATATTATTAGGGTCGATAACAGTACCACATATTTGAATAACTGTAAGATTTCTGGGAAAATGTTGATATTATAGGCCTTGTGTTGTCACACACTGATGGATGAACAGCAGAGACACAGTAAAAAAATAGGGACAAGGAGAGAGGACACACTAAAGAATGAGAGTGTGAATCACATTTCTGCACTTACTGAGAACTATAATGGAGACAAGCCCTTGGGGTTGTATTGCCTTTTTATCCTCTACATTTTTAATTGTATGTGCAGGCTGCTGCTTTTGGCCTGTCAGTTATGCATGTACTTTTTGAATGTGTCAAACCAGTCTACCAAATCAATCAATCAATCAATCCCTCAACGACACAGTCAAACAAGTCTGTGCTTCCAAATGCACCACTCTAAAACATCCTCTCCTCCTTCAGCCAACATTGACAACATGCCGCTGCTACATCCACTATGACGTGGTCCTCCACCTTCCCCCACCCCCACCTCCACTGTCCTTCCGCCAGATGACCCCTCTCCCCCCACCCCTGGCCTCCGGTCCTGAGAGCAGAGATCAGATGCACATCTGCAGGGCCCCCTGTCCCCTTTTGCTCCGGTGCCCTTGGCAGCAGCTCCGCTTGGGCGTCGGCGACTGCGGGCGCTATGAGCTAATTATCTGGTGGATCATACGTTCCAGTCAATCGGCTCTTTTCATCAACGCCGTTCATTTGTGGCGCGCTCAGTGGAACCGTCTCGATTGCAGCGGGGAGCTCCTCCTGAGCTTCGGTAATTACAGCACCAGAGGGAGTGGCACTCTTATCGGCTAAGTAGCCCCTCCACTCCACTTTGCTTTTTTCCCCTTCATCCACTCTTCTCGAGAGTCATATGATACGGGCTAAGTCAGTGTCACTGATGGGTTGAGACAAACCAGAAACAGGAGGTGATCAATAAGTTACAGTATGGGGATGCTGCCGTGTAGGGATATCCTAACAGGTGTTTGTCCCAGAGGTGTTTTAGGTCAACAACATGTTTCAGAGGAGGAGTGAGGAGAGAGGATTACAACAAGAAAATGATATACTGTTCCTCTATTTTGATGAATTATGTAAGTGTGAAACGGAAAACAAATGTAGATACAGCAGCTGGCAAAAACAATGCCAAATGCCGCATGCTAGCTGTCATTATGCCGATGGCTGTTACAGCACCACGGGATCACTGCGTAATGTCAACAAACAAGCGTCAGCAATTTTTTTTTTTTTTTTTAGATGAGGACACGTCAGGATGCATTAGGCTGTCTGGAGGATAGGCCTGGCTGCCCACACCACCATCCATGCCCACCGGAGTGACCTCTCCTTGGGGCATTTAGTCTAATAGGGCCATCAAGACCGACCTGCAGCCTCAGAGAGCTCCAGAACAGACTGTCGGCTGGCATGGCGTTAGAAGGAGCTGGCACAGGCCTCTGTTTTTCAGGATATTCATAAACAGCCATCTATCTTTCTGAATGCATGGTGTACAGCAGGTGCTTGGCCCCCAGACACAGATGAGTATAGAAAAAACACTCACAGGATGTTTTTTTTTTCAAATTTATGAGCTGATGAAATTAATAACAAAACAAACAGTTGTTTACGGTCATTTATAAGTGCTTGTGATATTCAACCACAATAGTATATGGGTTTATTTACATGTCACTTTGCATTTGGGTTCATTTGTCTTTACTTTTTGCATTTTGTTATTCTCTGCTTGAATGGTCCTGAGCACTCAGTGAGCTACGGATGATGCATAAGATCACAACAGCATCTTTTCACTGCAAATGATCAGTCACTCAACAGACTTAGGAGAGTTGTTAGTTATTGTGAGAATATAACTGTTAGGGAAAGGTACTGTGAAGGGAAAATGTAATTTGATATTTAGGATGAAACATATCTCTCCATAGATGTTGTTAGATATAGTACAGATGTGATATAAAAAAAACATGGCTCATACAAATGGCTGGTTTCTGTTATAACCCTCATGTTATAACCCTCATGTTCTCAATTGTGTGCTCTTTGACTCATCTTTCTTTAATCTGTAATGCATACATACGCATACAGATGATCAAATCAAACTCAGCTCAACCCTCCAGTGCACCTTCAGAGCTCATATAGCATATATCCTCACTTGGCCTATACTGGGCCTCTCTACAGTTTACCATCTGCCAATCTCACTGAGTGTGTTCTCTCTCTCTCTCTCTCTCTCTTTCTCTCTCTCTCTGAGACATGAGGGATTGGCTGGCTGCTGTGAGGGTGTGAGGGAATGAGTAGTAGGCAACCCCGGCGAGGGCTGACCCCTGCAATCTGCTCGCGAGCGTTCTCGAGCGCGGTCGGGTTAATCAAACGGTGTAAACAAGCAGCGCTGACAGAGCCAAATAGATGGGATATTGCATGCAAACATGGAAATGTAGCGCGGGAGGTAATGGTCAAGGGAAAGACAAAGTGATACAATCTCCGGAGTGGGCCCTTTGTGCTGATGCTTTCTAGCACGGGTATGCGTATACATTATTTATGGTTATGAAATGTTTATGGTTATGAAATATCCATATATAACATAGGTGCTTTGGCTGTCCATGTTGTAGACATTTTTGTAACTGGGCGCCTAAATTTTTGAAGATGCCTTTATCAATTAATATTTCAAAATGAATTACATAAAATATGCTTTTAGGCCTCCTCGATAACAGAAATATTTTTAAAATAAAAATAAAAGCAAAGAAGAACACCCAAAGAAGTTCCCCAAAACTGAACTCTTGACAAATTTGTAATTTCTTTGCAATATGGGAGAAAATCTTTAGCCCAAAGTTCTAGTGATTTGAGTCAATTGACTTTCCATCCTGTGCCTTTAACATTATATATAGCAGTTTCACCTTCTTCAGGCATCTGGTTGACCTTTGGCTTCACAGAGAAATATCCGTGCATTAAAAACAACACTATCTCATCCGGCCGGCTGTAGGACGCTTCGTACAGAATGGTCAACTCAGATACACAGCTGATTAATATGCCTAAAGTGGAAAGCCATGGTTGAGATGCTCTTTTAGCCAGAGCCATCTATTGTCTGGATTCTATGAGGCGTAAGGTGGTAGTTTTGGTCACCTCCGTTTTGTCCTTCAGCGCTCACAGGTCACTCGGTAAGGTGGCTTTGCCAACACTTCGATCCTGCGAACAGACCATTGCTCAGTGGTGCTTGGCACTGACACTGGGAGCTCTCACAGAGAATGACTCACTTCCGTAACATCACGAGAGAAAAAAACGCAGCCTCAAAAATATGAGTCTGATCTTATCCGACTTTACAAAGACTTAGCATATGAATAGAGATATTTGGAAATATGGACGTTGGGCCTCAGATAAATAAGGCATCTGTGAGATTTCCAAAGAGGCTCAGCATCAGACCAGTTCCCCAACAGCGAGCCTCCGTATGCGCCTGCCACTACCCCCCCATCTCAAGGCGAAGCGACCACTGTACATTTTGTGCACATTCAATCAATCAGCGTCCGACTCCCCCGTTTCATAAATTTATTCGGAGACTCATTAGCTTGAGTGCTATTAAACGACTCCTCCACTTGCCAGTCGACCCGTAATTTAAAGGGGGAGAGGAGAGAGAGAGAGAGAGTACTGTAACTGCTGCCGCTGCGGCAGGTGTTCTCAGTGGGAAGGTCCAGCTCCCAGCGGGGTAGGAGACCTGCTGACTGTGCGGCTCTGGGCTCCTCAACCCACCGTCCAGTGCACAACGCAAGATTTTTTTTTCTCCCTTTTTTTAAGACAAGACAAAAGATGAATTGAAATAGAATGGCTCTGGTTTTATGGAGTAGCAGTAGTATGGAGTCCAAATGGCTTTTTTAAAACCATTATTACATTTTTACTATTTATCTTAAAATCACTCACACCACTCATCTAATAAACTGAATGAATTTGAGTTTGTAACATGATAAATAAATAACAAACTCATTATGTTTAAATAATGATTTATGTGCACTGGCCTTTTGGGTTCTGAGTGAGCCACTAAATTTCTATAGATCTCACAGGGAGCGATAAGAGGAGGCATGAAGGACAGAGGACATGACACGACTTCTGGTTCTGAAGCTAATGTAATGCTCTGGATATGGAGGGAATGAGCCTTATCCTGCATTACTATTCTGCCAACGGTCTGAGATGTTTATCTTTTGAGAGAGAGGGTCCTGAACCCAGACACAACCCCACATATCAGTGAAGGATATAGCTGACATAGGCTCATAATTATTAAGCATTAAATTAATAATAAATAAAAAAGGCCACACATTTGGGTTAGCTGCATGCAAGATCAGCTAATTCTGATTATAAGAGATTTAAGTGCATACTCAGCCATATTTCACAGATTTTGAGGTTACTGACACCATAAAGAACAGGGCATTACAATCACCCCTACCCCCTAATAAGCACAAATATTTTTTTTTACATTAAATATGTGTCTCTCATTGAATTGTCAGAAAATAGTGTTGTGAACCACTGCTCAGTCATAATAAAGATTCTACAGAGATCCCATTTTCTGTAAACAATCTGAAATTTGCCCAAAGAAAATATACCATAAAATATAAAGGGAAAAAGATAAATGTAAATGTACTTTAAAATATTGCTGAAAAACAAAACTGCAATTATATGTGTCTGTGCAACAATGCAACTGTGAAGGATATGCAATCAGTTCTGGAGCAGGTTAAATACGGAGCCCTGATGGGCTGCACAAATTAAATTCCATAAATTCTGCCAAAATGTCCTAATTGCTTATTGATTCAGCTGGCATATAATGGCTTTCCCTGTTGACGGGGGATCATTTTGCATACTTCAAAAGAGAACGGGTTAAGATCCACAGGAATAGCATAAAGATGATTTGCTGGGACAATCTCTCCCAGCACCTTCATGACCATGCATGTCGAGAGCCAAGCATCTGCAGTGTTGCCCACTCCCACTCCAATCACTCGCCTGTCCTCTCCGCCTCCCTTCCATGCAGAGGGGGAGCCCTTGTGTTTTTATGTACCGTGAGTCACGCCGTTCGGTAAAAAGGATGCACCCAGCACGGTCCTCGATGCGTTCAGATCCACTAGTACTCACGCACACTTTGGAGAAAGAGGGGGCTGTTAATATGACAACAGGCTGGGTAAACACGAAGGATGCCCAGGATGCTGCTTCGTTGTACCCACTGGAGGGAACCCAAAGCGCCGCTAACTACGTCAGAGATGAAATGACAAGCAACAAAAGCCTTTCGCCTCCTCATGTCAGCCATCACAGTTCAGCGTTGCACTGTTAGAAGAAAGAATGGCTCCAGCCCCCAGCTGGGGTAGCAACTGAGCTGCAATAGCACCAGCTGCTAGTTGAATTAGCCCCAAATGCAAAAAGAATGGTAGAAGCTAAGAATCTATTTGAGTTGCTGACTTATTAAAGTTATTATTGTTTTATTACTTAAAGGTATCCCTTTATTAACATGTTTTTCAAAAAACGTTATTTGTCAGCAACAAAGGGCAACGCATTTTGTAAATCTAGGCTCTGACTTTCTTGTAACAGTGCCGCTGTCCTTTAACATCAGATACAGATATAGTACTATCATTATCAGATACAGATATAGTACTATCATTATCAATTATCATAGAAAAGCAAAGGATATATTAACTTATTTCTCTAAAATGACTTGCAACTTTCAGTTGCTTTCAATCCAAACCATGACCCAATCCTGGAAGGAGGGATGGTTTTCAGGTCACCCATACTGGGATCCCCAAACTCTGTACCAAAGCACCAGTAAAGGGTAGGGCATGAGAAACAACAGGTCTTCAAACTGGCATAACTGGAGTTGAACAAATGCAATATTACTCTATCATAGTCAATAAATCAAACCAATGTGAACAAAAATTACAAAAAATTTCATGACCAATTTGTCGAAGACTATCAGTGACATTTTCTACATCATTTTTCATACCACATCCTTTAGTGCCTACTGTTTGGATCAAACAAGCAATCAATCAGAAAGAAGCCATGTTGCTGAAAGTCAAGCCAAGTACAGTGAGGTCACGGTCGCTACTGTACTGATTGATTTTTTAAAGTGAGAACCAAACAGAAACTGCATGGCTGTGTGGGCTTACGGCCCCAACCCTGTCCCCTGTTTTCACAGGGAACCTGCTGCGTGCAACAGTAAATAGCGTCCCCCACTACAAAGCAAACACTCACATGAGATCCCTATAAGGCAGCGTTGTTGAGGGAGGGAAATAGAAAAAAGCACAATATAAATCATCAATAGAGAAAGTGAAATCACTAACCAGTCTCTAAAATGGGAAAGGAATACAAACCCATCCATACATGCTTGACAGCTGATTAGACAGAGGGCAATCAGGTGAGCGTGGGAGAGACAGGTCAAACTCAGTTTTTTTGCTGTTCTGCTTTATTTTCTTTGCCAACGAATCTCATTTGTATCAGTCAGGCGGGCCATCAACATTCAGGACACTTAATGTAATAAAAACAGTGGCCTAAATTTCGGCTGTCATCTGTATAGCTGTGTCATTCTGTCCAATGACCTGTTCTGTTTTTTGACACGGGACTTTTGCTGAGTCAAATGACAGAACAGGGTCACCACTGAGGTAGGGTTGCCAAATCTCTATTTTGGTAAAAACTGGACACCTTCACTATGGGGGGAGAGTTGTTGAAGGGCAGGCTACTATAAAAAGCTGCTTTAGTAGCACAATTTCATTTAGACAGGATTTAGCATTACAAGCCTGATTTGACCATCTCCATTTGTCATATCTATACAAATTCCCAGTCATCACAGTATAAAACTACAATATGACTAACTAATGGCAAATTCTAATGGTTTAAAACCAAATGAGCAATGTAACATGCATTTAGTAGATAGCTCTCGTGATTGTTTCTGTTTAAGGTATTTGGTCACAACTACAAAATTGATTGTTTCAAAGCTGTCACACTTTTCCGTTTTATTGCTTTGGCTATAAAACCCTGTCCATACTCTTCAAGTCCTTGTCACTCCTGCAAGATGCCTGGGGCAAAGCATAGGCAAACAGCCAAGCTGATCTGCTACATTAATTCCTTCGTGTTCACTGTGCATAGAGGGATTGGGTGAGAGACAATGAGGAGGAAGTGGTGATAAAATGTTCCTATTACTATCAGGAAAAAAATCAGTCCTGCCAAGAGTACAAACAAGAACATTCCCAAATGGAAACAGTGATGGTAGAGGAGAGTGCTAACCATTTGGGATGGGGACAGCCAGACAACAGTGGAGGCTATTACATAATATTATATTATTATGTTATATTATTATGTTATATTATATTATCATTTTATGTTGTTGTTTTCACGTTTGTTTTTATGATTGTGCTGGGTTGACAAAAGACTAATTGTTCAATCCAACATAAATGGTAATTTTCAGTGGTTGAATAATTCATTCAAACACTGTGATTTTTGTTATTTAGAACAATCTTTGTGTTGTCAAATAAAAAGGACACTCTTTGCTCTGCCAAGGGATAAAGTCCTCGTTTATTAACACTATATCCTGAGTACATATGATTGTGATGGAACATTTGGGCACCCAGTCAAAAGCTCTGACCTGACAGACAATGCCAAGAAAATCTGTCTGGCCTTCCCAGACAGAAGCACTATGTGATCACATAGTATTCAATTTGGCATATCATACCCATCCAAACCATGCGGTGATCAGACAAATTTCAATTATTTTAAACTAATTCTAATCTGCTGAAAGTGTCATTCATGAGGACTTCGGAATCAGTCACTTGATGTTTTTGCACTCTGCCTGAAAAAGCCACACAGCGCCTCCAGAAAAGGTGAAAAAATCTC